>NC_041389.1:115173111-115251391 GCF_002162155.2 Triticum dicoccoides
TATATATATATATATATATATATATATATATATATATATATATATATATATAAAGTAAACATATGCATTTATTAATTAGAATAAAAGCAAATATAAGCCACCAAGAATTCGATACTGGATCAACTCCGTCGACACGTGAACCCTAGCGATGATCAATGGTGCTACAAATTCACAGTTTGACATGGAGCTACAAATTCAAGAACAAGAACCAATGGACGGAGTAGTAAATCCTTTTATTAAGGACGCCAATATACATCTGATAAGGAGTAACCCGAGTGAATGATCGCTCCCCTATGCAAGGAGGAATGAATGAACGTTTCTGTTCGCTCAAAAAACCCACTCCCAGTGAACGCTTCAGAATTACCATGCAAAAAATAGATAATATTGTTGTGTTGCTGTAAAGGATTGGCCATGTTCTAAAGTGGAAATTGCTATACTAAAAAATTGTTATGCTGACTGAAGGGAGTTACCGTGGTACATCAACCGAAAAAGCTGAAAAATGCCGTGCTCTAAAAATTGAAATTGCCATCCCAAATGTGTTCGCTCAAATTATCATCATAAGCGAATCATTTGTCGCCAACTTTATAGTTTGCTCAAAAGGGTATGTGAGAGCCAATGCTTTAGGTTCCGTGAGTGGGATCCGACGTGGCTGAGGGCGTTCGCTCGGATTTCCTTTTTACGGGGTTATTAATATACTATTTTAATATGGCGAAATCATCTCCATCGGAATTTAATAGAGAAATTATTATATTCATCATGGCAATTGAATCCTTGGCCCTCTGTCATGAGCTGTGAGCTGAGCTGGAAAAGTAAAAAACCAGTGGAATTCGAGGAAATAGATGAATAGATTTCCATTTTTAAAACCAAATCGCCATACAGAATAGAGTAATTTATTCCTCCTGTCTCGTCTCTCGTGTTGTTTGGCTCCTCGGGATGTTCTTCTTGCCTCTTTCGGACCAACCCCAGCCCCAACCCAAACCCCAAATTCCCCCATCCCAAATCCCAAATGCCTCCTGTCCAGTGGTGTGGTGCTCTCTCTCCTCCCTCCCGCTAGCTCGCGCCTGACCAGCCGCCTCGCCTCCGCATTGCCACTCCGCTGCCGGCGCCTTATCCTCCCTCCCCCTTTCTTGGTGAGAAAAGGCTCCCGCCCTCGCCGATTCTTGGCCGTCTCTTCCGGAGATCTTTTGCCCCGCTGTTTCTGGGTTTTCTTTAGAGGAAGGAGGGGAGGCCGGGTCGCGTGGCGAATCCCAGGTAATCCTGTGGTGTATTTGCGGGACAGGAGAATTTTCAGCCAAGATTTGGTTGGGTCCTGGTCTTGTGCGCGTGACCTGGGATTTGATTCGGTGGGTGGGCGTTTGTTTATGGAGGGATTCTGCCTTTGTTTAAAATTGCGGCGGACGAATTGGGGATTGCGTCGCTCCACTCGTCGTTTGTTTCGAATAGATATTGCATCAGCCTTGTGCTCATGTTCTTGCGCTAATTTCGTTGCCCATCATTCATGTATGATTGTGCAGGTTGGAGATCCTATTGAGCTCTGGAGATGAGGAGGCGCCTGTGCTTTTGCCTTGTGCTGAGGAACTAGTGCCAGGTTGCAGGCAGGACTTCCAATGGATAAGCAAAAGAATCACAAGAATGCAGAAATGGGGAATGATGTGTTCCGCAGAATAATTCTTAATCAGGTTGGCAGGGACATCGGTTTGGAGGAGGAGAACGTGCCTTGCAATACCCCGAGAAACTCCGTTCATTCGCGGTTTGGTGGCTCATCTGCCAAATTTGCTGCTTCCACCAGTGGAAGTACCGGTGCTGAGTTGGTCAGCCCAGGCGAGTATGTCAGAGATCCTGGATCCATATTGAGCTTGCAGCCTTGGATTTTCAAGAGGAGCAGCACGAAGAACAATGAGGAAATGGTGGTTCCAAGTGGTAGCAGGTCAGTTGGTAGAGGCAAGAATCTGGTGGATGGCTTTCGAGATGGTTCGACTACTGAGGTTTCCACAAGAAGCCCTGGTCTTGGTTCTGGGCCTGGAAGAGGTCGAGGTGCTCTTAGGAGCAGACGAGCCCAGAGGCATTTTATTAATCCACTCGTCGCAACAGAGAACTCATACATTCCACAACTTTACAATGAGAAATTCGAGTTTGAAGAATGCACATTTGCTCCAGTTCCATCCCCAGCTTCTGCTAGGCCATTCATTGTAACAGATGGGAGAAGAATCATTAGTAAATCACGCTATGAACCAGTGCCTGTACCCTTTGGTATTGGGTTCGACAAGGAAGAATCTCGAAATGGCTCAAAAGTGCCAGAAAGTGTTGTTGGGATTGCTCCGCTACCTGAGCTGAATAAATCCAAAAGGGGATCCCAAACAGAAAGATATAGTAAACCATCAAAACCAGCAGGTAATTTGGCGTCACACCACAATTCCTGCAATATAATTGAAGCAGTTTCAACATGTTTTTTTCTATCACTTGATGCAATCCGCTGAAACAAAGCTAGTCATGAATAGTGTATTAGTAGACATGCCTCCTGAATTCATCATTTGTAATTTTCAAGTGAAACTTTTTTCAAATGAAGAGTGTGATTACGTTTTGCAGTTAATACTAGTAGAAATTTCGCCGTCATGTGTGGAACCTCTGTTCCTTGCCCTGATGACACTAGTTGAACTATCACATATTTTTCTTAAGTCAGTCTTAGTATTGTTAAAAAAACAATTGCCATTCCTGAAATATCGAGTGACTATCCTAATCTCCCAGAATTTGCTCAATCTGCGCGACTGCTTTTTGCTTGCTTGGGTCATTAGAGCTGTTAAACGATGAAGAATTTTTGTAAGATCTATCCGTACTATTTCAACAGGGCTAGACTGATTTATCATTTCAGGACAAATTGTGCTTGAACAACATTCATGTTTCCTGGTTGCTTCTTTCTCTTATCTCTTGCTAATGGTTGTAAAAAAATGTTATAATACCTATTAAGTAGGCTATTTTGGATGCTGATGTTTTGCTACAAATGTTATGCTTCATACTGAGTTGTTGTTTTGGGGTTTCCCCCCACTTGAAGCATTCAAATCCTAAATACATACATTTGATCTGCAGGTTTACTTGAACGAATGCTCATGTTCTCCAGTGGGGTTGGCATTGGTATTTTATCTTCCTCTCTATCAAGCAAAAAAGATCTTGATTCGTTGAACGGCACACTGAAGCGAATGGAGAACTTGGTTCAGGATTTGCAAGATGAGCTGGAGATGAAAGAGGGGTTAACTGTGAAGGAATTGCCTAATGAAACATCTGGTGAACTAGATGGTAAATCAACAACTGTCGAACAAAATCATCTTTACATACTTGTACTAAAAAGTTTGTGATCCTTTTTATTTTCCACTCCTGATAACAGATGGCAATATCAAAGCTCACACCCCTGATTCAATATCAATGAGCAAAATTGAAGCAGAACTTGAAGCCGAGCTTGCGAGGCTGGAGTTAAATATCACTTCAAACCACTTGGAAGAAGAACCGTTTGACTTGATTGAGGTAACAATCTCGTATCAAAATGTTATACATGACATCTTAATTAGGCTACAGCCTACAAGCACACTAAATAGAATTCCACATTTCTAGATCGATCAGGAGTTCATTGGAGATATTGTTCAGGGGGAACTGAAGAGCGACATGATTCGTTGTGACATTGCTGATTACAGCAGTGATAGTGACCATGGCAGGGACAGCAGACAAAGCTCCCCAGATTACACACATGAGACAAACTATCCTGTCTCACCTAGAGATCTCAGTCTCCGTCTCCACAAGGTGATCCAGCATAGGCTGGAAGAGCGAATCAAGGAGCTTGAGACAGCACTAGCTCAGAGCCAGAAGCAGGCGCAACTGCACATGATGGCAAGAGAGCGAGTCTTCTCCGAACAGACGTGCTTAAACAGTGATTCAGGTTCTTCTTCCAACCAGGATAGTCCATTGTTTATACAAGAAACTAGCTCCTCCGCCGAACCTTTCTGTCTAAATCTATCTGGAGACGCACTAGAAGCCTACGATGAAGCCTATGAAGAATTCATGAGAATTGCTGACTCCCCTTGCACCACAAGTACAAACGGGAGGCCTCAGGTAAATGAAGATTACTCAGTGGACCGCAGCTTGATCTGGGGCTTGGAAGATGAGAGCGCTACGGAGCTGAAAGAGGACAGCACTTGGGAGCAGGCTGTGAAGAGCGGGGACCCTAACAGAGCTCAAGAGAGCGATGGAGACGAGTCGGGCGACGAGGATGACCACGATAGTGAAATGCTCATCCAACAGATTGTAGAGAGAACTAAGCAAGGCTCACCTGTACTCATACATGCTCAAAGAATGTTGTTTTCTGTGGATGATTAGGTTGCAGGACTATATTGTATACCATTGAAATTTTGATATAGCATGTAGTGTTGACTGATTACTCAGGGAAAAAGAAGAAGCAAAATATTAGTTTGGTGAAATTTTCTGGTTATATAATTCTTTTTTACGTGTGACCAGTCACAAACTATCTTGTTTATGCCCAGTGTGGTGGTCAGGCATTGGGGGACTAGTGGCAACATTACTATTACACTACAAGAGTGAAACTGGAAAGGTAACAGGGATCACACTGGGTTGGGAACTATTTATGCACACTCCAAATGTGGAATTATCACACTGGGTTGGGAACTATCACACTGGGTTTGCGCCACCTTTGATACTTTTTGAAGTTCATTTTCGACATATTCCAGGAGAAAGCTTAATTTCCGCTGATGTGTGACACTAGGATTTTTGTTAGTTCTGGACAGCAGATATTTCACTGTGAAAGGAAAAACCTCTCCTTTGTTACTGGATTCGTACAGAATGAATAGTGAGATCTTCTAAAAAATAGCTTGTAGCATCGATTCATAAAAGGCAAAGGGTCCGTAGACATTAGCTAGATACTCCCTCCGTTTCTTTTTAGTCTGCATATAAAATTTGATCAAAGTCAAACTTTGTAAAGTTTGACCAATTTTATAGAAAAAAAAATATTAACATCTACAATACTAAAGCTATAAGATATGAAAATTGATTTCATGATGCATTTAACAATATTGATTTCATATCGTGAATCTTGATATTTTTTTCTATAAACTTAATCAAAGTTAACAAAGTTTGACTTTGACCAAATCTTATATGCAGACTAAAAAAAACGGAGGGAGTATCTTCCTCTCTCTCTTTTGATTCTCAATACAATCGTCTCTTGAAGATCTACTTGATGCAACTCTTTATAGCTATTTATCCAATCTACCACAAATTATCTATCTTTTTACCGTGGAGGAATTGGCAACCCCTATTACGCGCCGGGTTGCAAGTATTTGTGTTTTGTGTGCAGGTACTGTTTGCATAGTGTTGCTTGGTTCTTCAACTGGATTGATACCTTTTTTTCATAACTGAGGAAAATACCTACCGTAGCTGTACTTCATCATCCCTTTTTGTTTGGAAAAATACCGACGCAGTTTCAAGCGACATCAAAAAGAATTTCTGGCGCCATTGCCGGGGAGACATCATCAACATCTATCAGGTTCCTAATCACAAATCTCATCTCCTTGCAATTTACATTATTTTACATTTGCCTCTCGTTTTCATCTCCCCCTCTTCACAAAATTTGCCGTTCTATTCGCCTTCTTTTTCGTTCGCTTTTTTCTCGTCAAATTTTTTTGCAATTTTGTTTGCATAGTCATGATGCCTCAAGAAAATACCAAGTTGTGCGACTTTCCAATACCAATAATAATAATTTTATCAGCACGCCGATTGCTCCTCCTGCCACTAGTGCGTAATGTTGTGATATTAATGCCGCTTTGTTGAATCTTGTTATGAAAGATCAATTTTCCGGTACTCCTAATGAGGATGCCGCATCCCATCTAAACACACTCGTAGAATTGTGTGATATGCAAAATAAAAAAGACGTGGAGAATGATACCGTGAAGTTGAAATTATTTCCTTTCTCTTTGAGGGATCGTGCAAAAAAAATGGTTTTCTTCTTTGCCTCGCAATAGTATCGATTCTTGGGATAAGATGCTTTTATTAATAAGTATTTTCCACCCGCGAAAATTATTTCCCTTAGAACTCAAATCATGGATTTTAAGCAACTTGAGCATGAACATGTTGCACAATCTTTGGAAAGAATGAAGTTGATGCTAAGAAATTGTCCTACTCATGGTTTAAATCTTTGGATGATTATACAAAAAAAAATTATGCGGTATTGAATTTTGTTTCTAGAAATCTTTTAGATTCCGCCGTGGGTGGTACTTTTATGGACATTACTTTGGGTGAAGCTACTAAATTGCTAGATAATATTATGTCAAATTATTCACAATAGCATACTGAAAGAACACCTACTAGTAAAAAAGTTAATTCGGTTGAAGAAATTAGTACGTTGAGTGAAAAAGTTGATGCTCTCATAAAATTGGTTGCTAATAAAAGTGCTCCTATTGATCTTAATGATATGCCTTTGCCTACTTTGATTGAGCAAAACAGTGACCCCGTAGATGTGAATTTTATCTCGCGAAACAACTTTAATAACAATGCTTATAGAGGTAATTTTAATCCTAGGCTTTTTCCTGGAAATTCCTCTAATAATTATGGTAATTCCTATGGTAATTCTTCTTACAATAATAATAGGAACCCCTCTAATCTTGAGAATAATATTAAAGGATTTATCAATTCTCAAAAAGCTTTCAATACTACGATAGACGAAAAGTTGAATAAGATTGATGATATCTCTAGGAGTATTGATAGAATTTCTCATGATGTAGAAAATCTCAAGATTAAAATTTTTCCACCCAAGGTTGATATTAGTGAGTCAATTAAAGCTTTATATGTCTCTATGGATGGAAGTAAGAAAAGAACCGCGATGCTTAGATCTAAAAGAGAATTTTTAGAAAGGGCATTTTCTAGTGATTACTTTCATAAAAATGATGGAGATCTTAAAATGATTGGTGTTTCTTCTATTGATTCCTTGTTTAGTAAAATTAAAATTGATGATAAAGGGACTGAAAAGAGTCAACTTTAGCTAGAGGGTGTCCCGATAATTTGGAGGGTGAAAATCTTGATGAAAAATTTGATAAAAGTGAGTTTGGAGAGGTTAAAACTTTAACTAGTGATGTGCCCACTCTTTTGAATTACAAAAACTTTAATTATGATAATTTCTCTTTGATTGAATGTATTTATTTGTTGCAATCCATGATAAATTGACTCCATGCTTATGAACGAAATAAAGCTTTTACTAAACATGTCGTAGATGCCATGATGAAAGCTTTAGAAGGAAAGTTGGAATTAGAGATTTCAATTCCTAGAAAATTACATGATGAATGGGAACCTACCATCAAAGTCAAGATTAAAAATTATGAGTGCTTTGCTTTATGTGATTTGGGTGCTAGTGTTTCCACAAATCTGAAATCTTTATGTGATGTGCTTGGTCTTACTGATATTGAAGAATGTTCTCTTAATTTGCACTTGGCGGATTCCACTATTAAAAAGCCTTTAGGAAGAATTAATGATGTTCTCATTCTCTATGTTCCCATAGATTTTATTGTTCTTGATATTGATTGCAATCCGTCTTGTCCAATTATACTTGGTAGAACGTTTTTACGTACTATAGGTGCCGTGATTGATATGAAAGAAGACAATATTAAATTTCAATTTCCACTAAGAAAGGGTATGGAACACTTCCCTAGAACAAGAATTAAGCCACCATATGAATCAATCATGAGGGCATCCTATGGATCAAAAACTAAAGATGACAATACTTGAATCTATGCATTATGCCTAGCTAGGGGCATAAAATGATAGCGCTTGTTGGGAGACAACCCAATGAATAAAATTTAGTTTTGCCTTTTTCTTTCTATTCTTGAGTGTTTGCACAATTATGATTTTTTTTAATGTTTTAATTAGTTTTTGTGCCAAGTAAAGCCTTTGGGATCATGTTGGGTGATAGTTGATTTGATCTTGTTGAAAAGACAGAAACTTTTGCATCCAGTAGCAGAGTTTTGTCAAATCATAGAACTGACGAAAAATTCTGATTTTTTTTACAAAAGATTGATATACAAATTTCCTACGTCGTCCTAATTTTTTAGAATTTTTGGAGTTACAGAAGTATGGACAAAGTCCAGATTACTACAGACTATTCTGTTTTTGACTGATTTTGTTTTCGTTGCATTGTGTGCTTATTTTGATGAATCTATGGATTGTATCCAGGGTATAAGCCATGGTAAAGTTGGAATACAGTAGGTATAATACAATAATAAAATATGAATGGGTTTGCAACAGTACTTAGAGTGGGATTTGCTTTCTTATACTAATGGATCTCATGAAGGTTTTGTTAAGTTTTGTGTGATTGAAGTTTTTCAAGTTTTGAGTGAGATCACGATGGATGAAGGAATAAGGAGTGAAAAGAGCCTAAGCTTGGGGATGCCCCATGGCACCCCAAGATAATATTCAAGGAGAACAAAACAACTAAGCTTGGGATGCCCCAAAAGGCATCCCGGGGCATCCCCTCGTTCTTCTACGAGCATCGGTATTTTACTTGGAGCTATATTTTTATTCGTCACATATCATGAGTTTTGCTTGGAGCGTCTTGTATTATATGAGTCTTTGCTTATTTTTCTTTTTAGTTTGTCACAAGTATTCTTGCTGGACACACCTATTTGAGAGAACCAAAATTATGCTATGATTTGTTAGAATTGCTCATTATGCTTCGCTTAAAAAAATTTGAGCTATGAAAATTGCTCTAGTGCTTCACTTATATATTTTTTACCGCGGTGTGCTTTAATATTTTTGAAAAAATGATCTCATGCTTCACTTAGATTTTTTTGAGAGTTAGTAAATTTTTGAAGAAATTCTCTCATGCTTCACTTATATTATTTTGAGAGACGAAAATTATATGCTCATGTTCTTCACTTAAATTTGTTTGAGCTATTCAAAAGCAATTGCAATATGTGAAATTAGTCCCAAAATGATAGATATTCAAGAGGGATATAATAAAAATTTTCATGAAGATCATTGGACAAAATAAACTTGATTCTTTGTAATAGTTTTGAGATATGATGATAGTGATATGTGAGTCATGTTGGTGAGTAATTATGCTTTAGTAAGAATATTGGTGTTAAGGTTTGTGATTCCCTATGCAAGCACGAAAGTCAATAGTTATGCAATGAAATTACATCCTACTTACGGTGCATTATTTGGTGTTAGTTATACTTAATGCTCGCTTATGTGATTTCTCGTTTCTTGGTTGGTTGCTTCTCAATCTTTTTGCTAGCCTCCACTTGTACTAAGTAGAAATACTACTTGTGCATCCAAAATCTTTAAACCCAGTTTTGCCATATGAGCCCACCATACCTACCTATATGCGGTATTTCCCTGCCGTTCTAAGCAAATTTGTATGTGCCATCTCCAATTTTTAAAATGAATTTCCTTTTTGTGTGCCCGTACTAAAGGAAATATGCCCTAGAGGCACTAATAAAGTTGTTATTTTATATTTCCTTATTCATGATAAAGGTTTATTATTCATGCTAGAATTGTATTGATCGGAAACTTAAATACATGTGTGAATACATAAACAAATACCGTGTCCCTGGTAAGCCTCTACTAGACTAGCTCGTTAATCAAAGATGGTTATGGTTTCCTAACCATAGACATATGTTGTCATTTGATAACGGGATCACATCATTAGGAGAATGATGTGATGGACTAGACCCACCCGTTAGCTTACCATATTGGTTGTTCATTTTTATTGCTATAGCTTTCTTCATGTCAAATACATATTCCTTCGACTATGAGATTATGCAACTCCCGAATACCGGAGGAATACCTTGTGTGCTATCAAATGTCACAACATATCTGGGTGATCATAAATATGCTCTACAGGTATCTCCGAAGGTGTTTGCTGAGTTGGCATAGATTGAGATTAGGATTTGTCAATCCGAGTATCGGAGAGGTATCTCTGGGCTCTCGGTAATACACATCATAAGCTTGCACGCAAACGATTAAGGTGTTAGTCATGAGGTGATGTATTACAGAACGAGTAAAGAGACTTGCCGGTAACGAGATTGAACTAGGTATGAAGATACCGACGATCGAATCTCGGGCAAGTAACATACCGATGGACAAAGGGAATTGCGTATGTTGTCATAACGGTTTGACCGATAAAGATCTTCGTAGAATATGTAGGAGCCAATATGGGCATCCAGGTTCCGCTATTGGTTATTGACCGGAGAGGTATCTCGGTCATGTCTACATAGTTCTCGAACCCGTAGGGTCCGCACGCTTAACATTCGTTGATGATATAGTGTTATATGAGTTATGTGATTTGGTAACCGAATGTGTTCGGAGTCTCGAATGAGATCATGGACATGACGAGGAGTCTTGAAATGGTCAAGGGTTAAAGATTGATATATAGGACGATGGTATTCGGACACCAGAAGTGTTTCGGGGGGGGGGGGTACCGAGTACTTATCGGGTCACCGGAAGGGGTTCCGGGCACCCCTGGCAAAAGTTATGGGCCTTATGGGCCAAGAGAGGGATCACACTAGCTACAAGGGGCCGGTGCACCCCCATAGCAGGCCGATCTAGGAGAAGGAAAGAGGGGAAGGGAAAGGAAAGTGTGGAGTAGGACTCCCCCTTCCTTCCCTCCCCCCTCTTTCCTTTCTCCTTGTCCAAACATGGCAGGGGGTGCGGCCAGAGCAGGAGCCCTAGGGCTGGCCGACCACCTACATGGTGTGCAGGCTGCCTCCCCTCCCCTCCCACCTATATATATGTGGGAGGGGGGGCGCCTAGCACACAACAGATCAATTGTTAGCCGTGTGCGGTGCCCCCCTCCACCGTTTACACCCCCGGTCATATTTTTGTAGTGCTTAGGCGAAGCCCTGCAGAGATCACTTCAGCATCACTGTCACCATGCCGTCGTGCTGACGGGACTCATCTACTACCTCTCCGTCTTGCTGGATCAAGAAGGAGGAGGACGTCACCGAGCTGAACGTGTGCTGAACGCAGAGGTGACGTATGTTCGGTACTAGATCGGTTGGATCGCGAAGAAAGTTCGACTACATCAACCGCGTTGTGAAACGCTTCCACTTACGGTCTACGAGGGTACCTAGATACACTCTCCCCTCTCGTTGCTATGCATCTCCTTGATAGATCTTGAGTGTGCGTAGAATTTTTTTTTGTTTTCCATGCAACGTTTCCCAACAATGGCATCCGAGCTAGGTCTATGCATAGATGATATGCACGAGTAGAACACAAAGAGTTGTGGGCGATGATAGTCATACTGCTTACCACCAATGTCTTATTTTGATTCGGCGGTATTGTGGGATGAAGTGGCCTGGACCAACCTTACATGTCCATGCACATGAGACCGGTTCCACCGACTGGCATGCAACTAGTTTTGCATAAAGGTGACTGGCGGGTGTATGGTTCTCCTACTTTAGTTGAATCGAATTTGACTGCGGCCGGTCCTTGAAGAAGGTTAAAACAACAAACTTGATGAATCACCATTGTGGTTTTATGCGTAGGTAAGAACGGTTCTTGCTAGAAGCCCGTAGCAGCCACATAAAACTTGCAACAACAAAGTAGAGGACGTCTAACTTGTTTTTGCAGGGCATGTTGTGATGTGATATGGTCAAGATATGATGTGATATATGTTGATGTATGAGATGATCATGTTTTGTAATATCGACACCCGGCAGGAGCCTTAGGTTTGTCTCTTTATTGTATGAAGTGCAAGCGCCATGTAATTGCTTTACTTTATCACTATGCGTTAGCCATAGTTGTAGAAGCAATAGTTGGAGTGACGACCTTGATGCAACAACGCTACGATGGAGATCAAGGTGTCGAGCCGGTAATGATGGAGATCATGACAATGCTTTGGAGATGGAGATCAAAAGCACAAGATAATGATGGCCATATCATGTCACATATTTTGATTGCATGTGATGTTTATCCTTTATGCATCTTATTTTGCTTAGAACGGCGACAGCATTATAAGATGATCCCTTCAATTAATTTCAAGATAAAAGTGTTCTCCCTGAGTATGCACCGTTGATATAGTTTGTCGTTTTGAGACACCACGTGATGATCGGGTGTGATAGACTCTACATTCACATACAACGAGTGTAAAACAGTTTTTCACATGCATAATACTTGGGTTAAACTTGACGAGCCTAGCATGTACAAACATGGTCTCGAAACACTGGAGACCGAAAGGTCGAACATGAGTCATGTAGTAGATATGATCAACATAGAGATGTTCACCATTGATGACTACTGTCGGTGTCAAAACCGGCGGATCTCGGGTAGGGGGTCCCGAACTGTGCGTCTAGGCGGATGGTAACAGGAGACAAGGGACACGATGTTTTACCCAGGTTCGGGCCCTCTTGATGGAGGTAAAACCCTACGTCCTGCTTGATTGATATTGATGATGTGGGTATTACAAGAGTAGATCTACCACGAGATCAAGGAGGCTAAACCCTAAAAGCTAGCCTATGGTATGATTGTTGTTATTGTTGTTGTCCTACGGACTAAAACCATCCGGTTTATATAGACACCGGAGAGGGATAGGGTTACATAGAGTCGGTTACAATGGTAGGAGATCTACATATCCGTATCGCCAAGCTTGCCTTCCACGCCAAGGAAAGTCCCATCCGAACACGGGACGGAGTCTTCAATCTTGTATCTTCATAGTCTTGGAGTCCGGCCGACGATGATAGTTCGGTTATCCGGACACCCCCTAGTCCAGGATTCCCTCAGTAGCGCCTGAACCAGGCTTCAATGACGACGAGTCCGGCGCGCATATTGTCTTCGGCATTGCAAGGCGGGTTCCTTCTCCGAATAGTTTGTAGAAGACTATGAACACCAGGATAGTGTCCGGCTCTGCAAAATAAATTCCACACTCCATCGTAGAGAGAATAGTATTTACACAAGTTCAATCTGCTGACGTATTTCGTGGCGTGACGTCACACCACAACCAAGCCTTTACTTGAATCATTTTTATTATACCGCCTCAGCGCGTTTAGCGAAGCGGTTTCCTTGGCACGTCTTGTCGAAGCAGAGATCGTGTTCCCCTTATTCCGGATTCTCATCAATACGGGCGTGGGTAACCCAACCGCGCCCGTTGCCACACCCCCTCTATCGAAGGCGAGTTCTAAACGGTCACGGATACGGCTCTTGGTATTCTCCCCCTTTATAATGAGACCAAGGCCCATTCCTTTTCTTCAATCCTCAATCGAATCCGCCCCTCGCCCCGAGTTCCAACACCCAGGGCTCCAGATCCGGGTACTTCGGACCTTCGACAATGTCCGGCTCCGACCTTCAGGGCCGGTGGATGCCCTCCTCCGTCACGGAAGAGGACGTGTTAAAGCTTAGGGACGCCAGGTACTTAACCTACGAGATTTCGCATAGGTTGCCTGCCCAAGGGCAAGTCATTCCTACCCCGGAGCCTAGCGAGAGCGTCGTGTTCGTGCCTCACCTCCGTCGGGGTCTAGGCTTCCCGATGGATCCCTTCGTGAAGGGGCTCTTGTTTTACTATGGGCTGGAATTCCACGACCTGGCTCCGGAGTCTATCCTCCATATTTCATCGTTTATTGTCGTCTGCTAAGCCTTCCTCCGCACTACCCCTCACTTTGGTTTGTGGCTCAAAACCTTTAATGTGGACCCGAAGATGATTGAGGGGCGTCAGGCAGAGTGCGGAGGGGCGGTTATAAGCAAGAGGGCCGACGCTCCATGGCCCGAGGGCTCTTTTCAGGAGGAGCTCGGTTTGTGGCAACAGGAGTGGTTCTATATCACCGCTCCCAGGGGCAGCAGGCAGAGGCCGCCGCCCGCCTTTTGCCCGGGCCCTTGTCACGACCGATTTTCCAATAAAAATATTTATTGAGAAACCAATCTTTTGAGTCCAGTATGAGAGAAATCCTCCTCACTGGTAGACAAATTCTTGATACAATAAGCCAGTAGCATAAAATATATTACAGGGTCGAACTACGGTTGCTCAACCAAATTATTACAAGCACGCCAATAATTATACATGATGGTAGACATGACACTGTGGTGTGGAGGCATACTACTGACTCGAGGATAGGGCGGTGGTGGAAAAACACAGCGGGGAGAGAGATACAAGACTCTAAAACTATCATCTCATCGAGCGTTGAGGTGAGGCTCGATGAATTTATTTGGTAGCGGAAGCGGATATAATACAGTGACCAAATCCAGGGTCGCACGAGACTGACTGGGACTCCTCTAGGCGTCGGACTCGCTATCAAATTCTTCATCCATGAGATCGCCTTCGTCAGCATCTGGCCAAATCAACAAGCCAGTGAGTACTTTGAAAGTACTCGCAAGACAGTTCGGACGTAAGATATAACAAATGCATGCATGAATGCGTCATGATTAATTCACCAATGTACGTTCAAAAATTAGCATAACGAGGTAAGTAAAAGGGAAACGGCGGTAGTCCGCCTGAAATCCCAACAAAACATAAATGAAGACCGATCGGGTGTCTAAAGCGACGCCTCGAAAGGTGAACAAATAAATATAAGGAAATGGTGCCACAGTCGGGCGTCTTAGCGACACCACATAAACGGCTTTAAAAGAAATGTCACAGTCGGACGTCGTGGCGACATCACAGAAAGGGCTTTAAAAGAAATGCCACAGTCGGGCGTCTTAGCGACACCACATAAAGGGCTTTAAAAGAAATGCCACAGTCGGACGTCGGGGCGACATCACAGAAAGGGCTTTTAAAAGAAATGCCACAGTCGGGCGTCTTAGCGACACCACATAAAGGGCTTTTAAAAGAAATGCCACAGTCGGGCGTCTTAGCGACACCACATAAAGGGCTTTTATTCACAAGGAAATAATGCTCATAATAAATATTCAATTCATGAGAATAAACGGGTTAGTCCATCCACAGGAATAATCATTTAACCGGACTTAGCACTCATGCGATTCACCGGAGTCTCTGTCATCAAAACTGACATTTGGTCAGGATAAGTTAATATCGAACTTGGACATGGAATAGATGATTCGAAGGAATATATGACTCTGCAGAGTTTGTACAAAATTTTTCCCACAGCCAACGGATTTCCGTAGTCACGAAGGACTAGTTCCGTTTACGGTATTTCGAAGGAAACATAGCTAACCAGTACACACCCATCCTACCTCTCGATGCTAGGAATCACCCTAGACATCGTCCAAGAAAAACTTTTGAGACAGGGAGATCACAATCTCGAATAGCATGGGATCAAATTTATATACGCGCGCTCTAAGGGGTGCCCCCCTCTCGGTCCCAACCGGAAACACCCATGCCCCCTGACCGGATGACTGGCTTTAATCCAGGGCCATGGAACCATCATCACGGCCTCTCCTTTTTGGTGTGTACCAGGAAAGCGGTTTCAACTTACTAAGCCATATTCCTTGCGGAAAACATGTGGTAGTACAAGGAAGGAAGAATGAAAGGAACTGGAATGATACGAGTTGACATTGAAGTCACATAGTCTGGCATAAGCCTGGCATGCTACAACACTGCCATCTTACCCATCCTCATGCCAACACATGGCCATGCATACTCACATCCATCCACTCATGGATTTCCGAAACTTACTTGCCTCATTGTTGCAGGTAACATGACATTCGTCGGTATGTTCATCAACATGCCATAAACTACTTAATGCAAACATGCCAAAACAATCATCATATCAAAAGTTCAAACATGCTTGCCTGGTTCGGAGTAGTCGGAGCCTAGCTCGGTGAAGTTTGCGGTCCCGTCACCTCCTTCGGTATCTACGGTATAAAGAAAATATACGCGCTATCATGAATACCTTGAGGTGCACAAAAATTATACCAAATATTTTTCAAATAAATATGATAAAAAACTAGACAAAAATCTGAAGAGGACAGAAAAAGAATCACTCAAAAATTCCTTTTTGTTAAAACGTTATAAGGGTTTTAATCCAGGGACTCATCTGTAATGAAACAGAAAGTTCCCAGGGGCTAGCTTACAAAAACAGAAAACGACTCGAATAAGAATGCGCCGGCCCAGCGGGAAAACGTATTTGGCAGAAGACGTTTTCAGAAAACGCTTCGCTTAGACAGGACAGAGAGGCTGACAGGCGGGTCCCGCCCGTCAGGTTTGAATATTTAAACGGGGCGGCAGAGTTCGCCGGTGCCCGAGAGCCGCGGTGGTCGCCGGCGGCGATCCACGGCGAGGCAGGGGGATCGGAGAGTACCTCCGTGTTCAGGGTGCCATTCCGCGTCGGTTTGTGGTGGTGGTGGTGGTCGCCGGTGAGTACCACGTCGACGGCGAGCCTTGCTCCGACGGACGGTGGTTCGGGTGATCGAGGGCCTCGTCGGAGAGAGCTGCGGAGATCAAATTGAGGAGGGGGTTAGGCTTCTGGTAGCTAGAGGGGGTAACTGACGGGGTTTGGGCGCCGGAGACGGCCTCACCGGAGCGAATCGAGGTGGAGGCCGAGGCGGAACGGGGCGGCCGGAGCTGGGGGAGGAGACCTCCTCGAGGTCCCCCTGTTGGCCTGGCCGGGTGCTGGGGAGATGTAGTGATGGTGCGTGCTCGAGGGCGAGCTCGGGGCCCCTTTTTATAGGTGGTCCGAGGCGGTGGCCGAGAACGGGGTTCTCCGGCGAAGTTTACGGCGGCGCAGGGCATTGGTCGGGGAGGTTTAGGGGTCGAGCACCGTCGTGGGGGTTCACTGGGTCCGTTTGGGTGCTAAACTAGCCGGGATTTGGGTGTTTAGGGCGAGCTTGACGGAACGGGGGTGGCGCGGCCCGTCGGCGGCAGGGAGCACGTTCCGTGCTTGCCGGGCCACGGCGACGGTGCCACGGGCGTGCGTTGGCATGGCAGGGACACGCGGAGAGCCAGGGGGCATTGGGCGGCGCCGGGTGGCGTGGCGAGCGGGCTCGGGCCCTCGCTGGCCGCCACGGAAGGCGCAACCACCGCAGAAGCTTCCAACACCGGCGAGGCTCGTCGCTACCGACGCCAGGAATCGGCCAAGCGTGCGTGCGGGGTGCTGGTCAAGGGGAAGAGGCTGCATGCAACGCGCCAGGGCGCACTGTGGCCGCGTGACCGAGTCTGACGAAGGAAAAAGGACACTGAATCTGAATATTCCTGAATATGAACAGCAACAGCGCATGCAAGGTGTTCGACAGAATGAATTTGGCCTCTGGGGATTTTTCCTTGAGCTGATTTTTGGTGGAGTGGCTACTCATTGCTCCAGTAGGCCGCCTGAATTTTGGTGGAATTTTTGAAGAAGTGTAGATATGAATTTCACCAAATTTGGCAAATCTGGTCCAAACTTGCAGAGACTGAAATTTGAAAAATTTGAAAAGAGGAGGAGTGGATCAAGATGGTTCTGGGTTGTGGGTACAAAGGACCATCCAGGAGAGTTGGTTTGAGGTCAAAACTCAAATGCAAAAGGGTACTTGCTTTGAAAATCTCTCAGGCTCCAAATAATTTTAGAAATGATTTGAGGGGAAAGAAAATTAGAATAAAATCAAAACTTGCTTGGATTAGTTGGGACAGAGAACTTAGGTTGCTTACAAGGAGGAGGGGAGGTTTTGGAGGGGTTTTACCACATGGGCAAAAAATACAAAGTCATGGGTGGTTTCCAAGATATGAAAATCCCAAATTTTCATAGAGTTTCTTTTTAAAAGAAAAAAAATTAAACTCCCAAAATAATTTGAGAGGGAACCAACAAAGAAGAAGTTTCAAAAGATCAAACACCAAAGTTTGAAGAAAAATAAAATCCTTGCCAAGGAAAAGGAAGTTTTTAAGAGGAAGGTTTTCTGGGAAATTTTAAATGGCCTCTTTTCAAAAACCACAAAGTTTTTGCTGAAAACCAAAATAAAAAAATTGGAGTGTCACAACACCTACCCCCTTAGGAAAAATCTCGTCCCCGAGATTCCAGCTGATCCTTAAATAAGTATGGATGTTCTGTCCGAAGAAAATCTTCTCTTTCCCAAGTTGCTTCGCTTTCGGTGTGGTTGCTCCACTGAACTCTGAAAAACTTGATGGTCTTCTGTCGGGTTCTCCTTTCAGACTCCTCTAATATTTTTACTGGGCGTTCCCGATAAGTGAGGTCTGGCTGCACGTCAATATTCTCATGGAATACTTGTTTCTCTGGTTTGCTTACGCACTTCCTTAATTGAGAGACGTGGAACACGTCGTGAATGTCGGACAAGTCTTCGGGTAAGTCTAGCTGGTAGGCTACAGTGCCTCTTCGTGCCACTATGCAGAATGGTCCAATGAATCTTGGTGCTAACTTTCCTTTAATCTTAAACCGTTGCAGTCCCCTCATAGGTGATACTCGTAGGTACACAAATTCACCGGGTTCAAAATTGACCCCACGATGTTTCTGATCGTAATAACTCTTCTGTCGGCTTTGAGCGGTCTTGAGTCGGTCCCTGATTAGCTTGACTTTTTCCTCGGCTTCTTTGAGCACGTCTGGGCTAAAGATACGGCTGTCTCCGGTCTCTGACCAATTTAGCGGGGTACGACATCTCCGTTCGTATAGGGCTTCAAAAGGTGCCATTTGCAGGCTGGCCTGGTAACTGTTGTTGTATGCGAACACGGCATATGGCAGGCTTTCTTCCCAACTGGTTCCATAGGTGAGGACACATGCTCTCAGCATGTCTTCTAAAATTTGGTTTACGCGTTCAGTCTGTCCATCAGTCTGGGGATGGTAGGCTGTGTTGAAGGCCAATTGAGTTCCCAGAGCCTGTTGTAAATGATCCCAGAATCTCGAGACAAATTGAGTGCCTCTGTCGGATATTATAGTCTTCGGGACTCCATGCAGACAAACTATACGGGAGAGATAAACCCTGGCAAGCTTCTGAGTGTTGTAGGTTGTCTTCACTGGAATGAAATGTGCCACCTTGGTTAATCTATCGGTGATGACCCATATGGCATCATTCCCGTGTCGTGACCGAGGTAGTCCGACAATAAAATCCATCCCTATTTCATCCCATTTCCACTCAGGTATTTTGTTTGGTTGCAGTAGTCTGGCTGGTTTTTGATGCTCAACTTTTATGCGTTGACAAGAATCGCAACATGCAACGAATGTGGCTATGTCCCTCTTCATACCGTGCCACCAAAATCTTTCCTGAATATCCTTATACATTTTGGTTCCTCCAGGGTGGATTGAATATGGAGTGGTGTGTGCTTCAGCTAGGATTTGCTGTCTGAGGTCCTCTATGTTTGGCACGCAGAGTCTGTCCCCGTACCGTAATATTCCATCATCGCCTATGACAAATTCCGAGGCCTTGCCCATACTCACCTTTCTTTTAATTCCTTCAATGCTGGGGTGACCAGGCTG
This sequence comes from Triticum dicoccoides, assembly GCF_002162155.2. NCBI lineage: Eukaryota > Viridiplantae > Streptophyta > Magnoliopsida > Poales > Poaceae > Triticum > Triticum dicoccoides. The sequence continues at coordinate 115,192,440 of NC_041389.1, forward strand.
AGCTTCTTTAATTCCCTCCACAAGGCCGGGCTTTATTTCCAAGTTTGATATGGTGCCTTCCGCGATCATTAACAAGTTGAGTTTGGCAAATTCTTGTTGGAATTCAGGTCTCAAACTTTGCAGACTGTTTTCGTCGGAGATGGGGTTTCGACTAAGAGCATCGGCCACTACATTTGCTTTCCCTGGATGATAGTGGATACCAACATCATAATCCTTTACCAATCCCAACCAGCGTCGTTGCCGTAAGTTTAGTTCTGGCTGTGTGAAAATATATTTGAGACTTTTATGGTCCGTGTATATTTCACATCGATTCCCAAGTAAGAAATGTCTCCATTCCTTAAGTGCATGAATGACTGCTACCATTTCTAAGTCATGAGTGGGATAATTTTCCTCATGCTTGCGGAGTTGTCGTGAAGCGTATGCGACAACCTTGCCTTCTTGCATCAACACGCACCCGAGATCTTTTCGGGATGCGTCACAATACACCTCAAAGTTTTTGTGTATGTCTGGCACAATTAATACTGGTGCTGTGGTTAATTTCCGTTTTAACTCTTGGAAACTTTTTTCGCAGGCTTCTGTCCATTCAAACTTCTTGTCCTTCTTGAGCAACTGCGTCATTGGCTTGGCTAGGGTGGAGAATCCTTCAATAAATCTGCGGTAATATCCTGCCATTCCCAAGAAACTTCATATGTCCGTTATGCTGGCTGGTGCCTTCCAGTCAAGTATGGCCCTAACTTTCTCCGGGTCCACTGCGATACCGTCTTGGGTCAGCACGTGACCTAGAAAGCCAACTTGTCTTAGCCAAAATTCGCACTTGCTGAACTTGGCATACAATTGATGTTTCCTGAGTTCTCCTAGCACAATCCTGAGATGTTCCGCGTGCTCTTCTAGTGTTTTGGAGTATATCATAATATCATCGATAAATACCACAACGAACTTGTCCATAAACTTCATAAATACTTTGTTCATGAGGTGAACAAAATATGCGGGGGCGTTTGTTAATCCAAAAGGCATAACTGTGAACTCATATAGTCCATATCTGGAGGTGAAGGCTGTTTTGGGGATATCTTCTGTTCGCACTTTTAATTGACGGTATCCTGACCTTAAGTCAATCTTTGAGAATACCTTGGCCTGAGCGAGCTGATCAAATAAATCATTTATTCGTGGCATCGGGTATTTGTTCTTTACTGTGACCATGTTAAGTGCTCGGTAGTCTATGCACAATCTTAGTGTTCCATCCTTCTTTTTGGCAAATAAAATTGGTGATCCCCAAGGTGAGGAGCTGGCTCGAATGTATCCCTTGTCCAGTAATTCCTTTATTTGTTTCTTCAACTCGTTCAACTCGGATGGTGCCATTCTGTATGGTTTCTTGTATATGGGGGTGGTTCCTGGTGCTAGCTCAATGCTAAATTCTATTTCTCGGTCTGGTGGCATGCCTGGTAGTTCTTCGGGAAATACGTCTGGAAATTCACATACTACTGGAACCTTGCTTAACTCAGAAACGTCCACCTTATTCAATCTCGGCTGCCGGGGTATTTTTCTTTCCTTGGCTGATACTTTTATTGTCTTCCCGTGGTGGTGCGTGAGAATTATGGTCCGGTTGAAACAGTCCATAAAACCTTTGTTGGTGGTTAACCAGTCCATCCCTAGGATGACATCCAGTCCTTTATTTTCCAACACAATAAGATTGGCGTAAAATTTCAATCCTTCGAACTCAATGACCACATTCTGACAGTAACTCTGAGTAACTTGCTGAATCCCAGGGGACTTGATGATCATGGATTTTTCCAAGGGAAACATCGAAAAATTATTTTGCAAAGCAAAACTTTTCGAAATGAATGAGTGAGAAGCTCCAGAATCAAACAAAACCGTTGCAGGTATTGTGTTGACAGGAAACGTACCGAGTACGATATCCGGAGCATTTTGTGCTTCTTCTTTGGTCACGTGGTTTAGATGACCCTTCATGTGGTTGTTGTTGGGGTTGAAATTGTTGCGCTTGGGCGCTGAATTATTTCCACCATTGTTTGGCTTCGGGGTCGAGTTCCTTGGCTTGGGGCACTGTTTGGCGTAGTTCCCTTCTTCTCCACAAGCGTAGCAAGTAACTCCTGGGCGATATGTGAACTCTTTGTCCCTTGCATGGAAATTCTTGGTTGGGCGAGAGATGTTTGTTGTAGGTTTGTGTGTCCCACCTTTCTGAAAATCTGTCCTACTTCGGTGGTTGCGTGCAAGAGTAGTCTGGTCTCTTTTTCGCTTACGTAAATCCTCCAAGCTACGTCTCTCATTTTCCAGAGTAATAGCTTTGTCCACTAGTGTCTGAAAATCTGGAAAAGTGTGAACGACCAGTTGGCATTTAAGCGCGGGCGCCAGACCGTCAAGGAATTTCTCCATCTTCTTGCTTTCAGTCATACGTTCTTCATTGGCGTAGCGGGACAATAGAGTAAATTGAGCGTTGTATTCTGACACTGTCATGTTCCTTTGTTTGAGGTCATCGAACTCTCTTTTCTTAATTTTCATAATACTCTTGGGAATGTGTGCACCACGGAAACCTTCCTTGAAATCATCCCAGGTTATATCATTTTCGTTGGGGTGCATGTGCAGAAAATTCTCCCACTATGATGCAGCTGCTCCTGTGAGATAGTGCGGAGCATATAGTACTTTCTCGAGATCTGAACATTTTGCAATAATTAATTTTCTCTCCATACCTCGAAGCCAATCCTCGGCTTGAAGAGGCTTGTCAGTATGAGAAAATGTTTGGGGACGTGTCTTCTGTAGCTCAGATAACTTGGAATGCTGCTGATACTGTCCATGGTGATTTCCCATGTTGATGACTTGGTTCATCATTTCCCGATGTTGTTGCTGGCTCTGCTCATAAAGGCGGCACATTTGTGAAAGTGCCGATTCACTGCCCTGTTGGCTTGACTGTCCCTGAGTGAACTCGTTGCTGGGTTGTGTATCATAATTTTCCTCTGGTGGAGTTGGCATGGAGCGAGTCCAAGGACGAGACATTTTTCACTCTGGGGATATATTTTGTAAAACCCATAAGAAAAGCGGAAAGAGTCGCAAAAACAATTCCATAAATGCATAAAGCTGGCAAACAAAATTAATTAACCAAGCTTACTTAAGAAAAACAAATCGACTTGCGCACGGAGAAGGACTGCTCATTACATATCTTACACGCGGGCGGTAATTATACAATACATCACTCAGGATATGCGTACATAATCCTGACATGTTATTTAGGCTAGTGCACTTCTCCAGATCCTACATGATGCGCAAACAGGCTACTTCTCACAACCTATGTACATATAAACATATCATACAAAGCGGTACATTACATGGCGGCTAAGCGTACTCAGGCGGAGATGTTGACGACCTCCTTTGCCCTGCCGAGGGTGAGGCGTAGCGAGGCTGGGGACTCGACTTCCTCCTCGCTAATAGGCTCCATACGTGTATTGTTGCGCAGAGTGGACGGAGCGGGTACCAGGGGCGGAACAACACGAACAGGAGTGGGCACGAAGGGTGGTGCAGTGCGCGCTGGAGTGGGCGCAATGACTTGGTTGAATTCTTCGGTAGAAGGTAGGCGACGAGTAGGCGTATAAGATGCTGAGGACGAGACCAAAGTCAGTGGCGGTGCGGTGGGTAGGAGCTCCCTCCTGTTGGCAGCACAACCATGAACTGAGTCCATGCGGGCAGCCACGAAGTCGTCCACCAGGTTGTCGAAGGCTGCCTCCAGGGCCCGGAGATACTCAATGAGCATCTCAAAAGCCTCGTCTCGTTCTCCTCTGGGGCAGGAGAATGCGTAGTGACAGGTGTAAGGCACATGGCATGGAAGATAATGGTAACGACGAGTCTTCATCACGGGGAGGACATCCCTGAGACGAGCTATCGCCTCGCGGGCTGCCATCTGCATAGCATGCCTCTCCGTAGGCATGGCTCTTCCCAAGAACCGGAAGCGGCATAACTCACCACGCCCTCCCTTGAACTGCACCCGGCCTGGTGCATGGTCAGACTGTCGGTGACTCGGTGCTGGCAGAGTGTGAAGACTGGGCGCACAGATGGCCCCATCGCGACCTGAACGATGAAGGAAAGAAGCTTGACGAACCCATCGGGCACGTTGGCGAAGGTCTGAGACTCGCAGCTGTTGTCGGCCATCTACAAAAGTAGGCAAAAATTCTGCATGGTCAGATCATAAATTTATGCTGACTGACAGAAAATGACTACAATCAAGAAAATACGAAAAGGCTCAATAATGCTAATAACCAATTAGAGATCGCACCTAGTGGCTTCCTACAGTCAGCCTGGCTCTGGTACCAAGCATGTCACGACCGGTTTTCCAATAAAAATATTTATTGAGAAACCAATCTTTTGAGTCCAGTATGAGAGAAATCCTCCTCACTGGTAGACAAATTCTTGATACAATAAGCCAGTAGCATAAAATATATTACAGGGTCGAACTACGGTTGCTCAACCAAATTATTACAAGCATGCCAATAATTATACATGATGGCGGACATGACACAGTGGTGTGGAGTGTCACATCCCTAGCTTCTGGCATTGCTCTAGGCTAGCTTCATGTGTGCATCATGTCTATATTTTTGAAACTTGAATTGAGGAATATTGGAAGCCTCAAAACCCTAAATAAAAGAGGGGCAAAAACCCTAGAAATCTCATTCATTGCTCCAAAAGGCTCTTCTTAAATGTTTGATAATTTTTGGTAAGGGTTCTGGTCCCAACCAAAATATTGAACATTTTTAAGGATTTATTTTTGGGACTTTGAATTTAAATCATTAGCTAGTTGAATTTGAATTATATTCATATAATTAGAATATAATTTCAAATACCCCCTGAAATATTTTATGAGCCTTGGAAAAGTCCATCTAGCAAATAAAATATCCAGGGTAGTTTTGGCACTGTTTTCAAATTTGTTTGAATTTGAATTCAGTGGCAATTAAATAAAACAAAACAGAACAGAAATAAAAAAAAAGAAAAGAGAAGAAGTACCTGGCGCTCACCTGTGCTGGCCCAGCCTCCCCTGTGCAGCCCACCTGCGTGGCCCAGCCCACCTCCTTCCCCTCCCCCCTTGTCCTCTTCTTCCTCTGCCAGTAGGCAGAGGCGAGGCGTGGCGCGCGCCCGAAGAGCGCCGGCCACCTCCTGCTTCGCCGTGGCAGCCTCCCCGACCCCCTCGCGACGCCACGGAGACGGCCTCGACCCCCCTCGACCGTCTCTCTCTCCCTGGACCCCATTCCCTCCTCTGTTTCCCTCTCGCGCACAGCTCCGAGCGGAGCTCGCCGCCATCGTCGCCGTACCCATGGCCACCGGCCACCCCTAGCCTCACCGACGCCCCAGGAAGCTCCGCGGGTCCTCCCTCTACCTCCTCAACGAGCCACGAGGCCCCGGACGTGCCGCATCGCCGCCATCGACGTCGTCTTCTACCTCGGACCCGCCGGCCGTCTTCGTCAAATTCGTCGGCTCCGGTGCCTCCCCGAGCTCGCCGAGGCCACCACTGCACCCGCTGTGAGCTCCTGTGCTGATTCCCCCTCTTCCCGTGCCCCACCTCCCTCTCTAGCTAGCCCCACCACTTTGCCCGAGAATCTCTCGCCGCCGGCCATGGCGTGGCCGTGGCCACAGCCACCCCAGCTCGTATCCGAGGCCACTGACGTGCTCACTGTGATCTCAGGAGTCCGTAGCACGCCCCAGCTCCTCCTGCCGTGCTCCCTAACCCCGACCCCAGGATTGCCCGAGCTGCTGCCGCCGCCAAACCTCGTCGCCGACCACTTTTCCGGCCACCCCAGCACCTGTCACCGCCACCACTAGATGCGCGCCACTGCGCGCGTTCGAATGCAACAAACCACGGCCGAAACGATGCCATGTGGCTCGTTTCCGAGCCCTCCGCCGCGTCTGGACTCGCCGGCGGCTAAACGCCGGCGACCGCTGACCCGATGACCGGCGTGGGTTGACCCCACTGCCAGGTTTGACCCCCCCTCTCTCTCACTGACCTGCGGGCCCGCCCGGCTAATTAGGCTAGGATTAGTGTTAACTAAATATTAGTTAGTTTAATAGACACTGACATGTGGGCCCTAGTGTCTTAATCCTTAATTAAACTAAAATAAACCCCCCCCTGACGCTGACCAGTGGGCCCGACCCCCCCTAACCTTTTAATTAAACTAAATAAACCCCTGTTAACCCCCTGTCACTGATGTGTGGGTCCCACACGTCAGGTTTGACCCGGACCAGCCCGTTGACCTGCTGACGTCACTATGACGTCAGGCTGGCGCATTAATTCAATTACTGGATTTATTAATAATCAGGAAATTCCAGAAAATTGTATAAACTTCTAAAAATCATAGAAAATTAACCGTAACTCCAAATTAAATAATTTATATATGAAAAATTATCAGAAAAATTCAAGGAATCCATCTGTACCATTTTCATGCATGTTAGAACAACTTATAGGTGCTGTTTAGCACAAATCAATTAAATGGCATTTGAATAATCACATATGGAGTTTGAATTTGAATCTTGTATACAAACCAACTTCATTTAATCTGTTGCTAGTTGCATTAGTCCAAAACACATTCATTTTGCCATGTCATGATCATGCATCATGTTGTGCATTGCATTGCTTGTGTTTCCTTCTGTGTTGCCGGTATTTGTCCCCTCTCGATAGACGTGATACCGATGATGTGATCGTTGACACTGATGAAGACTCAATGCTATCTTCAGAAGTGCCAGGCAAGCAAAACCCCCTTGTTCATTCCGATACAATCCTACTCTCTCGCTCCTGCTCTCTTTTACTGCATTAGGACAACAACGATTCATCTGTTACTTGCTGCGGTAGCTGAACCCCTTTATCCTTTGCATGACCTGTCATTCCACAGTAAATAGATGAAACCCACTAGTATGAGTAGGAATTGTTTGAGCCCTGTTGTGCCTACTCATTCATGCTTGTTTGTCATGCCTGCTACTGCTTAGAGTTGAGTCAGGTCTGGTTCATCAGGGATGAATCAGAGGCGTGTGAACATGTCCTACTGTGTGTGAGCTAAGTGTGTGAACACGATTTGGTAAAGGTAGTGGTGAGAGGCCATGTAGGAGTACATGGTGGGTTGTCTCATTGCAGCCGTCCTCAGGAACTGAGTTCTGTGTTTGTGATCCATGATTCAGCTACTACCATACATTGGGCCCTGAAATATGACCCCGCTCGACTTCTTATTCACCCTAGTCCTCTGTCCAGGAGTTGCAAGTAGTTTCTGGTGTTTGTAGCTTACTGGAGGCCGTGGACAGCGCTGACCGTAGGGGTGGGCTGTGATGCGGTAGGTACGTGGCACGGTGTACCGGATGCCCGTTTGGTATCTCGGGAACCCTGTTCACATCGTTTGGGGCTGTGAGCGAAACTCCGGCCGGATCTCCTCATGGATGGAACCCGAATAGGCGATAAACCTGGACTAGAGACTTGAGTGTTTAGGTAGGTCGTGGTCTACACCCACGTCGGCTTTCGCTTGAAGTCTGCCGAGCACATGTCGTGTGCAGACGCTAAGTGGTGGAAACATGTATGAAGAAGTACACCCCTGCAGGGTTAACATCATCTATTCGAATAGCCGTGTCCGTGGTAAAGGACTTCTGGGTTGCTTATATCAGTTCATAGACAAGTGAAAGTGGATACTCTAAAATACGCAAGATAAGCGTGAGTGCTATGGATGGCGTTCTCGTAGGGAGACGGGGGCGGATCCATAGTGGTGTATTGATATGGTGAATATGTGGACTCGTGTGCGCCACCTCAAAAGAGTTACTTGCAGTCGTAGTTCAGGATAGCCACCGAGTCAAAGCTGGCTTGCTGCAGTTAAACCCCACCACCCCTTTGTTGATAATGATGCATATGTAGTTAGATCTGATGTAAGTCTTGCTGGGTACATTTGTACTCACGTTTGCCTATTTTATGTTTTTGCAGAGAGACTTCGGTCTCACTAGTAGTTTCGCGTGGACTTCGACGTTTAGCTTGATACCTCAGCTACGATCTTGTGCCCTCGGCAGGATCTGATAGATAGTCAGGCTTCTCAGCCTTTTTCATTTATAGATGTCTGTACTCAGACATGATAGCTTCCGCTTGTGCTTTGACTTGTATGCTCTGATTGTTGGGTCATGAGACCCATGTTTGTAATATCTCGCTCCTCGGAGCCTATTGATTAAAATACTTGAGTCGTAGAGTCATTTTGTGATGCCATGTTGTATTGCACATATCGAGCATATTGTGTGTATGTTATTGAAATGCTTGGTATGTGTGGGATCTGACCATCTAGTTGTTTATCTTTAGTAGCCTCTCTTACCGGGAAATGTCTCCTAGTGTTTCACTGAGCCATGGTAGCTTGCTACTGCTCCGGAACACTTAGGCTGGCCGGCATGTGTCCTTCTTCGTTCCTGTGTCTGTCCCTTCGGGGAAATGTCACGCGATGAATACCGGAGTCCTGTTAGCCCGCTACAGCCCGGTTCACCGGAGTCCTGCTAGCCCAGTGCTACAGCCTGGATTCACTCGCTGATGACCGACACGTTCGATGCTGGGTCATGGATGCCTGTCCCTGTAAGTCTGTGCCGCTTTGGGTTTACGACTAGCCATGTCAGCCCGGGCTCCTTATCATATGGATGCTAGCGACACTGTCATATACGTGTGCCAAAAGGCGCAAACGGTCCCGGGCAAAGGTAAGGCGACACCCGTGGGAATACCGTGCGTGAGGCCGCAAAGTGATATGAGGTGTTACATGCTAGATTGATGTGGCATTGAGTCGGGGTCCTGACATGGAGGCATACTACTGACTCGAGGATAGGGCGGTGGTGGAAAAACACAGCGGGGAGAGAGATACAAGACTCTAAAACAGTCATCTCATCGAGCGTCGAGGTGAGGCTCGATGAATTTATTTGGTAGCGGAAGCGGATATAATACAGTGACCAAATCCAGGGTCGCACGAGACTGACTGGGACTCCTCTAGGCGTCGGACTCGCTATCAAATTCTTCATCCATGAGATCGCCTTCGTCAGCATCTGGCCAAATCAACAAGCCAGTGAGTACTTTGAAAGTACTCGCAAGACAGTTCGGACGTAAGATATAACAAATGCATGCATGAATGCGTCATGATTAATTCACCAATGTACATTCAAAAATTAGCATAACGAGGTAAGTAAAAGGGAAATGGCGGTAGTCCGCCTGAAATCCCAACAAAACATAAATGAAGACCGATCGGGTGTCTGAAGCGACGCCTCGAAAGGTGAACAAATAAATATAAGGAAATGGTGCCACAGTCGGGCGTCTTAGCGACACCACATAAAGGGCTTTAAAAGAAATGCCACAGTCGGACGTCGGGGCGACATCACAGAAAGGGCTTTAAAAGAAATGCCACAGTCGGGCGTCTTAGCGACACCACATAAAGGGCTTTAAAAGAAATGCCACAGTCGGGCGTCTTAGCGACACCACATAAAGGGCTTTAAAAGAAATGCCACAGTCGGACGTCGGGGCGACATCACAGAAAGGGCTTTTAAAAGAAATGCCACAGTCGGGCGTCTTAGCGACACCACATAAAGGGCTTTTAAAAGAAATGCCATAGTCGGGCGTCTTAGGGACACCACATAAAGGGCTTTTATTCACAAGGAAATAATGCTCATAATAAATATTCAGTTCATGAGAATAAACGGGTTAGTCCATCCACAGGAATAATCATTTAACCGGACTTAGCACTCATGCGATTCACCGGAGTCTCTGTCATCAAAACTGACATTTGGTCAGGATAAGTTAATATCGAACTTGGACATGGAATAGATGATTTGAAGGAATATATGACTCTGCAGAGTTTGTACAAATTTTTTCCCATAGCCAACGGATTTCCGTAGTCACGAAGGACTAGTTCCGTTTACGGTATTTCGGAAGGAAACACAGCTAACCAGTACACACCCATCCTACCTTTCGATGCTAGGAATCACCCTAGACATCGTCCAAGAAAAACTTTTGAGACGGGGAGATCACAATCTCGAATAGCATGGGATCAAATTTATATACGCGCGCTCTAAGGGGTGCCCCCCTCTCGGTCCCAAACGGAAACACCCATGCCCCCTGACCGGATGACTGGCTTTAATCCAGGGCCATGGAACCATCATCATGGCCTCTCCTTTTTGGTGTGTACCAGGAAAGCGGTTTACAACTTACTAAGCCATATTCCTTGCGGAAAACATGTGGTAGTTCAAGGAAGGAAGAATGGAAGGAACTGGAATGATACGAGTTGACATTGAAGTCACATAGTCTGGCATAAGCCTGGCATGCTACAACACTGCCATCTTACCCATCCTCATGCCAACACATGGCCATGCATACTCACATCCATCCACTCATGGATTTCCGAAACTTACTTGCCTCATCGTTGCAGGTAACATGACATTCGTAGGTATGTTCATCAACATGCCATAAACTACTTAATGCAAACATGCCAAAACAATCATCATATCAAAAGTTCAAACATGCTTGCCTGGTTCGGAGTAGTCGGAGCCTAGCTCGGTGAAGTTTGCGGTCCCGTCACCTCCTTCGGTATCTAAGGTATAAAGAAAATATACGCGCTATCGTGAATACCGTGAGGTGCACAAAAATTATACCAAATATTTTTCAAATAAATATGATAAAAACTAGACAAAAATCTGAAGAGGACAGAAAAAGAATCACTCAAAAATTCCTTTCTGTTTAAAAGTTATAAGGGTTTTAATCCAGGGACTCATCTGTAATGAAACAGAAAGTTCCCAGGGGCTAGCTTACAAAAACAGAAAATGACTCGAATAAGAATGCGCCGGCCCAGCGGGAAAACATATTTGGCAGAAGACGTTTTCAGAAAACGCTTCGCTTAGACAGGACAGAGAGGCTGACAGGCGGGTCCCGCCCGTCAGGTTTGAATATTTAAACGGGGCGGCAGAGTTCGCCGGTGCCCGAGAGCCGTGGTGGTCGCCGGCGGCGATCCACGGCGAGGCAAGGGGATCGGAGAGTACCTCCGTGTTCAGGGTGCCATTCCGCGTCGGTTGGTGGTGGTGGTGGTCGCCGGCGAGTACCACGTCGACGGCGAGCCTTGCTCCAGCGGACGGTGGTTCGGGTGATCGAGGGCCTCGTCGGAGAGAGCTGTGGAGATCAAATTGAGGAGGGGGTTAGGCTTCTGGTAGCTAGAGGGGGTAACTGAGGGGGTTTGGGCGCCGGAGATGGCCTCACCGGAGCGAATCGAGGTGGAGGCCGAGGCGGAACGGGGCGGCCGGAGCTGGGGGAGGAGACCTCCTCGAGGTCCCCCTGTTGGCCTGGCCGGGTGCTGGAGAGATGTAGTGATGGTGCGTGCTCGAGGGCGAGCTCGGGGCCCCTTTTTATAGGTGGTCCGAGGCGGTGGCCGAGAACGGGGTTCTCCGGCGAAGTTTACGGCGGCGCAGGGCATTGGTCGGGGAGGTTTAGGGGTCGAGCACCGTCGTGGGGGTTCACTGGGTCCGTTTGGGTGCTAAACTAGCCGAGATTTGGGTGTTTAGGGCGAGCTTGACGGAACGGGGGTGGCGCGGCCCGTCGGCGGCAGGGAGCACGTTCCGTGCTTGCCGGGCCACGGCGACGGTGCCACGGGCGTGCGTTGGCATGGCAGGGACACGCGGAGAGCCAGGGGGCGTTGGGCGGCGCCGGGTGGCGTGGCGAGCGGGCTCGGGCCCTCGCTGGCCGCCACGGAAGGCGCAGCCACCGCAGAAGCTTCCAACGCCGGCGAGGCTCGTCGCTACCGACGCCAGGAATCGGCCAAGCGTGCGTGCGGGGTGCTGGTCAAGGGGAAGAGGCTGCGTGCAACGCGCCAGGGCGCACTGTGGCCGCGTGACCGAGTCTGACGAAGGAAAAACGACAGTGAATCTGAATATTCCTGAATATGAACAGCAACAGCGCATGCAAGGTGTTCGACAGAATGAATTTGGCCTCTGGGGATTTTTCCTTGAGCTGATTTTTGGTGGAGTGGCTACTCATTGCTCCAGTAGGCCGCCTGAATTTTGGTGGAATTTTTGAAGAAGTGTAGATATGAATTTCACCAAATTTGGCAAATCTGGTCCAAACTTGCAGAGACTGAAATTTGAAAAATTTGAAAAGAGGAGGAGTGGATCAAGATGGTTCTGGGTTGTGGGTACAAAGGACCATCCAGGAGAGTTGGTTTGAGGTCAAAACTCAAATGCAAAAGGGTACTTGCTTTGAAAATCTCTCAGGCTCCAAATAATTTTCAGAAATGATTTGAGGGGAAAGAAAATTAGAATAAAATCAAAACTTGCTTGGATTAGTTGGGACAGAGAACTTAGGTTGCTTACAAGGAGGAGGGGAGGTTTTGGAGGGGTTTTACCACATGGGCAAAAAATACAAAGTCATGGGTGGTTTCCAAGATATGAAAATCCCAAATTTTCATAGAGTTTCTTTTTAAAAGAAAAAAAATTAAACTCCCAAAATAATTTGAGAGGGAACCAACAGAGAAGAAGTTTCAAAAGATCAAACACCAAAGTTTGAAGAAAAATAAAATCCTTGCCAAGGAAAAGGAAGTTTTTAAGAGGAAGGTTTTCTGGGAAATTTTAAATGGCCTCTTTTCAAAAACCACAAAGTTTTTGCTGAAAACCAAAATAAAAAAATTTGGAGTGTCACAGCCCTCCACCTCAGCTGACATCGTGGGTCAATAAAGGGTTCGACTGGGGGCCGTCCAAGGACGTACCTCTATTGCAGGGCGGGATTCGAGATCTCCAAGAGAGGGAGATCAATCTGGTCGTAGTGACGCAGGTTATGCTGATTCGGTGTCTTCTGCCCTACAAACGTCGCCCCCTCCTCCTATGGGAATTCAATTCGGAGGGACCACGAGCTCTCCAACACTTTATGGGTACAAAACCCGTGGAGATGTACAAACTGTTCTTCGGATCACAAGAAGTGTGTCCGGACTTGACCGAGGACGCTGGCCTAAGCTGCAATCGCCCGGATACTCAAGTAAGTAGCCTTGTGACCGGACATATCATCCATTTATTTATCATGGATTTGCCTTTTAACCAGCTATCCCTTGAACAGGAGTGGACAGCGCAAGCAAAACTGATAAGGTGTTCGGCCCCCCTCCCTGAGACCACGCCGGATCCCGTGTTAATCAAAATGTTGGAGGTTGCGCCTCCGGAGGAAGGTGAAGGGGGGAACAGGGAAACTACCACCTCCGTTAAGGAGGATCTCAGTAAGGGGGGAATCAAGAATCCCTCCCTGCAGGGGGAGAAGAGGACCGCTTCCGAAAACCCGGGGGCCAAAGCCTCGAAGCGGGGAAAGAAATCTGCACTGGAAGGTCCTGTGCCGGGAGGAGTCCCGGCCGTACAGTCTCCCCAAAGGAATCAGCCCTCCAGCAAGCCGTAAGTAGAAAAAAAGGGAAGTTTATAATAAAGGGCATCCCTATTTCAGTTCTAAGGATAACCGAAGTTTTTACCTTGTAGTTCGGATCTCAGCCCTTCCCAGCAGAGCTCATCCTCGGGGGACCTTCGTCCGGAGATGATGGAGAGCGAAACGCTTCCATTTGCCATCCCATCAGGCGGGGCGGACGACCCTGAGGTGTCGTCACGGAGGGTCTCCCCGAGTTCGGCGGGGCCTGGGAGTTCGGCACCCACTGGAGTGCGGCCAATGGAGCTGCAGGGCTTGCTTGAGAGGGCATCTCTCTCGGAAGATCACCGCACATTAATGAGTGCAGTGATTGAAAGAATCTCATCCACCGAAAGCGGGTTACATGAGGCCGTCAGAAGTTTACTGACGGGTTTTGAGGTACGCAAAAAAAAATGACATACCTTTTGACAGTTTTGCACATAGGGTGCGCCCTGTATAGATAGTAGCCCCTGAGACTCGGTATGTTGTCGAAAGCGACAGCGTGCCGGGGATCATAATCTCAGTTACATTTATGTTGCCTTTCCTATGCAGGTGGCGGAGCGTTCGGTGGCCAGCCGGACTGATAGAGTTGGCGAACTAAAGCGGCAACTCGACGTTGCGGATGCGGACATCACGCTGGTCAATAAGCGACTTGACGAGTCGCAAGGTAAGTTGTGTTTTCACGGTCACCTGGTAAGGGAGCTGACGCCCACTCCTTACAACATGTATGCTTGATGCAGATGGTGCCGCTGCTGTGGAAGACCTTCGAGCGGAGCTTGCTCGAGCCAAGGACCAAGCACGAAAAAGTGATGCGGCTGCCTTGAAGGCAGCGGAGGAGCTAAAAGCCGAGAAGGCTGCTCACTGCTGAAGCAGGGAGGAAATGGCCATAATGGCCGTGAAATTAAAAGATGCTACCGACCGCTATGAGGTTCTTGAAAGAGAATGCCAAGCGGAGCAAGAGGGCCTGAAGAAGGCCACCGCCGAAGCCAAGGATGCCCGTTCTACAATGCGGGCTGTCAAGGAGGAACTGCGTCAGGCCGGAGACATTGTGGCTGGAAAGCCCTTCCTGCTGCATAGGAAATTCACGGATCCGAAGTATGCTCAGTTGGGCCAGCTGTGGAGTGTGGAGGATCCTTATCTGGATTTGGCGGTGAGTGCGGCGGACGCAGTTCGGCACTTCCGAAGTCAGAAGGATCATGAAATGGAAGAGTTGTTTTGGTCTCAATTCCATAGTCCGGAGCGTCCACTGCCGTTGACCGACCAGTTAGCTGAGTGGGCTGAGCTGAATAGATTGTCCGAACTAGCCATGACGGATGTGGTGGCTCATCTGTGGCCGGAAAGGCCCAAACCGAAGAGTTATTTTGGTTTATTGCGGCAATTCCTTGGGGCGGTGCCGCATATCAAGGAGATGATGCGGTTGGCCTGCATAGAGGGTGCACGGATGGCTCTTGCCCGTGTTAAGACATACTGGGCGGAGATGAATGCCACCGCTGTTGCATCCCGGGGTTCGGACGAGAGCCGATTACCCACCGAGCACTATTTTGAGGAAGTCCTGCAGGGCGCTCGTTTAATAGAGTCACAGTGCTCGAAAAATGTCATGTTCAAATGACGTGTATGATTTGTGAGATCATATTTATAATATAACGACTTTTTATACTTGTGCGTGCAAGTATTGAAATATCTCCTGTGCGGCCGTTAATGTATATGTATTTACAACCTGAAAGATGGCAGTCTTTGGCTTCAGCCCCCACGCACATAGTGCGGGGGTGTTTGCAAAAAAGTGCATTTTCACACTTAGTCCAACGTCTTGGTCCTTTGAAGGAGGTGATAGCATAGCAAACTAGGCAACCGGACTATAATGCTTTATCACTTTCACTAAGCCATAGGAGCTCGATGGTGGGGCTACGATATAGCCCCTAGAGGCACCGCGATCTCCGAACTCAGGGCGCGTGTGTGCCTGACCGGGAAGCGGTCCTTCGTCAAAGCGGAGGAATTCTAAACATTCCGATAGTCGATCGAGTGGTTGACCAGTCTCCCGCTATATCATGACAGTCAGTTTTCGGCTTTTTCTACTGAGGTGCTCGCCCGGCCGAACTGGGGCACAATCGCAGTAGTTCTCCTGGTGCCGCGTTAGCCGACGATGCGGAACGTAAGGCAGCAAAACACAGGAGCCGGGCAAACCCAACATCTGACCAAAGACATGATTCGGAGCTGATGCATATAAGGCCTAACTCGAGATGCCGAACACTCCCTAAGGTATTCGGACTTTAGGATAACGGGCAGAACAATGCCCTAAGCCCCTAGTGTCCAGGTGCAAGCGAGAACTTCTGACGCGGCCAATGCCAAAACGCCAGCCTCCTCCTCGGTTATGGTGGGAAACCGGGGGATGAGTATCAACGAGAGACAGTAAGAAAGGTTTATGAAGGGTCTTAATCTGAAAAGAATCCTTGCAACGGGTCCCTGCTGCACGTCTGCGCCTGTGTCTCTGTTGTGCTGTATCCTGGACGGGTGTGGCACGTGGTTCATCTGTAAAAGAGAAGAACTTAGTTTGGGAAAAATATCGTGCAAAAGATGTATTTAAAACATAGTATAATTTGGGAGATGAATAAAACTGAGTTTTATTGGCTCTCATTGTTTATACGTGCAGCCCCTTGTAAAGAGGTATGCGGCTGGGAAGCCCCTTGTTTATCTAAGCCGGACTCGTCTAACCGTGTCCGAGGTCTAAATGGCCTGTTTTTAGGGGCTTTGATCAGCAAGGTTGGATTAATGTGTGGCTGTCAAGGCAGTCTCACGTTTTCCGTGGTCAAGGAACACTTGGAGTTTCCTTTTGATAAGAATATGCCTCGTGAACCGGGCATTTTGAGTGTGAGAGACGCGTAATGCGGTATTGCGTTAAAGCGGGCGAAAGCTTCGCGTCCCCGTGGTGCTTGATGGCCACTTTTGAATGGGGCGATACGGAGGATTAGCTTTTCGCGACGGAAGTTGTCGGGTGAACCGAACACAACTTTTGGTAGTACAAAGCCTGTACACTTGGCATAAGGCCCTGGCGTCACTCCTTTAAAGGAAGTGTTGCTATGGCAAATCTTGGTAGGGTCTATCCCCATTCTGCGGATGGTGTCCTGGTATAGCAGGTTTATATCGCTTCCGCACAATTTATCACATGAAGTGAGTTCACTGTTTTGACCTCTAGTGGGAAAGTCTTCTGTGCTCCGGTCTGCTGCTTGTGGGATTCGTCATCGTCTTTGCTTGGCGTGTCGAGCCCCTTGTGTTCGGCGTTAAGTCGGCCGGACTGCTTGAAGACCCAACAATCTCTGTGGGTATGGTTTGCAGGCTTCCCAGGAGTACTGTGGATTTGACATGTCCTATCCAAGATTTTGTTTAGGTTGGATTGCTCGTCACTGTTGTCCTTAAGGGGCATTGTTTTGTTATTCGGCCGAGAGCTTTTGAATCCGGCATTGACCGCCGTGCTATTTGGGCCGCTTTCCTTATTCCTGCGCTGATCTCTTCTGCGTCTTGATTTCCCATTTCCATCCCTGACCTCGGATGTACTCGGGTCGCTGGTGCTGCATCTTGCTAGCCAGCTATCTGCTCCCATGCAAAAGCGGGTCATGAGGCTTGTTAGTGCGGCCATTGTTCTTGGTTTTCCCTGGCCGAGGTGTCTGGCGAGCCATTCGTCTCGGACGTTATGTTTAAAGGTTGCTAAGGCTTCGGCGTCTGGACAGTCGACGATTTGGTTCTTTTTGGTGAGGAACCTGTTCCAGAATTTGCGTGCTGACTCCCCGGGCTGTTGAGTTATGTGACTCAAATTGTCTGCGTCCGGAGGGCGGACATAAGTTCCCTGAAAGTCTGCTCGAAACGCATCCTCAAGCTCTTCCCAACTTCCAATGGTATTTTCTGGGAGGCTTTTGAGCCAATGGCGAGCTGGCCCTTTGAGCTTGAGGGGTAGGTATTTTATGGCGTGGAGATCGTCTCCTCTAGCCATATGTATGTGTAGGATATAATCCTCAATCCAGACTCCGGGGTCTGTTGTTCCGTCATATGCCTCTATGTTTACGGGCTTGAATCCTGCTAGAAATTCATGATCCAGTACCTCGTAAGTGAAGCATAGTGGGTGTGCGGCGCCCCTGTATTTAGTTGTGCCGTTATCTTCGAACACTCGGCGGGTTGTGTTGCTTCCTGGAGCCTTCTTTTTTGGCCCATAGATGGACCTGACTGGGCCATCCTTTTTGCTAGGGTCCTTATTTGGAAAGTGTGTCGGATTATGTGCGGCGCCGCTTGCCGCTCTTAGCCTGTTATCTGGTCGTCTATCCGGCTAGGTGACCTCTTTCTTTTTTGACTGTGGGGGCTCTACGGCCTCCTCGTCAAATTCGGGTAACAGTTTGTGCTTTGGGTAGCTCTTTGCATGGTGACTGTCGCCGTATTTATCTGCGGTCTTGAGTACTTTGCTCCATCTCATTCTGAGTACGTCTTCCACCGTTTTGAGCTTCCGCTTTTGCTTCTTCGAACTCCTTGCAGTGGCGACGAGCCCTCTGTGAAGGTTCTTATGCTCCGGTGATGTGTCCGGCGTGAGATCGTCTGGACTATTGTTTTCGCCGGGAATGGGTTGCTCGTCCACTGGTTCGCCCTGCTCTACAGCTGGGTCCGTATGGGTGCCGTTGTTATCGAGGCGGGACTTCGGGCGGCGCTTGCATCGCCGTTTTTGTTGTTTTTCGGGGGAATTATCCTTCGCCGCGTCCCATTCTTCCTCGTCATCACTTCCTTTTGGTGTATCCACCATGTATACGTCGGGGGTTGAGGTGGCTTTCCAGTGCCCAGTAGGCGCTGATTCTTGGTCGTCTCCGGCATCGTCGTCCACACCGTCGATGTCTTCGGAAGCGAAGTCTAGCATGTCGGTTGAATCGTCAACAGTGGCTACTAAGTGGGTGGTGGGTGGGTTTTGAATTTCGTCGTCCACATCCCAACCGTTCCGACCGTAGTCCGGCCGGAGCTCTCCTGATAACGAGACATGCTTTAGCGAACTCAGGACGTCGCCAAAAGATGAGTGTTGAAAGATGTCCGCGGCAGCGAACTCCATGATCGGCGCCCAGTCGGATTCGATTGGAGGGGGCGCGGGAGGTTCGGAGTCCGGCAAGGAGTCCGGCACCTTGGAGTCGCGAGCTTTAGAAGGGACAAAGTCGGTATTCGGCTCTATCGCCGTAGAGGTTGCAGCCCCCGAGGCGGTGTCTAACCATCCGTCCTCGATCTGCGCAGTCGGCTCCGAATCGAGGGTCGGAGCGGATTCGTGTGTGGCCTCTAGGGCACTGTCCGGCAACGGAGCTGAATCATGCCCATCGTGACAGTGCGGCGCGCTCGGCTGTGGCTCGAATCTGTTGAAGACCAAGTCTCCGCGGATGTCAGCCGTGAAGTTAAGACTTCCAAATCTGACCTGACGGCCAGGGGCGTAGCTTTCAATCTGCTCCAGATGGCCAACCGAATTGGCCCGCAGTGCAAAGCCGCCGAATACGAAGATCTGTCCGGGGAGAAAAGTCTCACCCTGGACCGCGTCGTTGTTGATGATCGAAGGAGCCATCGAGCCTATCGGTGACGACATTGAGGAACTCTCAATGAAAGCACCAATGTCGGTGTCAAAACCGGCGGATCTCGGGTAGGGGGTCCTGAACTGTGCGTCTAGGCGGATGGTAAAAGGAGACAAGGGACACGATGTTTTACCCAGGTTCGGGCCCTCTTGATGGAGGTAAAACCCTACGTCCTGCTTGATTGATATTGATGATGTGGGTATTACAAGAGTAGATCTACCACGAGATCAAGGAGGCTAAACCCTAAAAGCTAGCCTATGGTATGATTGTTGTTATTGTTGTTGTCCTACGGACTAAAACCATTCGGTTTATATAGACACCGGAGAGGGCTAGGGTTACATAGATTTGGTTACAATGGTAGGAGATCTACATATCCGTATCGCCAAGCTTGCCTTCCACGCCAAGGAAAGTCCCATCCGGACATGGGACGGAGTCTTCAATCTTGTATCTTCATAGTCTTGGAGTCTGGCCGATGATGATAGTTCGGCTATCCGGACACCCCCTAGTCCAGGACTCCCTCAACTACCCCATCTCACGTGATGATCAGACATGGGTTAGTTGATTTGGATCATGTATCACTTAGATAAACTTGAGGGATGTTTATTTAAGTGGGAGTTCATTAGTATTTTGATTAATTAAACTTAATTTATCATGAACATAGTCTTGATAGTTTTGCATATCTATGTTGTAGATCAATAGCTCGCAATATAGCTCCTATATATTTTTGATATGTTCCTAGAGATAACTAAGTTGAAAGATGATGGTAGCAACGATGCGGACTGGGTCCATGATCTGAGGATTATCCTCATTGCTGCACAGAAGAATTATGTCCTTGATGCACTTCTAGGTGACAAACCTGTTGCAGGAGCAGATGCAGAGATTATGAATTTTTTGCAAGCTCGATATGATGACTACTTGATAGTTTAGTGCACCATGATTTACGGCTTAGAACCGGGACTTGAAAAACATTTTGAACGCCATGGAGCATATGAGATGTTCCAAGAACTGAAAATTGGTATTTCCGATTCATGCCTGTGTCGAGAGGTATGAGACCTCTAACAAGTACTTTGCCTGCAAGATGGAGGACAATAGCTCAGCCAGTGAGCATTTACTTAGAATGTCTGGGTACTACAATCGCTTGAATCAAGTGGGAGTTAATCTTCCAGATAAGATAGTGATTGACAGAGTTCTGTAGTCACTATCACCAAGCTACTAGAACTTCGTGATGAACTATAATATGCAAGGGATGAACAAAACAATCCCCGAGCTCTTCGCAATGCTTAAGGCCAGAGAAGTCGAAATCAAGAAGGAGCATCAAGTGTTGATGGTTAACAAGACCACTAGTTTCAAGAAAAAGGGCAAGGGAAAGAAGGGGAACTTCAAGAAGAATGGCAAGCAAGTTACCACTCCCGGGAAGAAGCCCAAAGCTGGACACAAGCCTGAGACTGAGTGCTTCTACTGCAAAGGGACTGGTCACTGGAAGCGGAACTGCCCCCAAATACTTGGTGGATAAGAAGGATGGCAAAGTGAACAAAGGTATATTTGATATACATGTTATTGATGTGTACCTTACTACAAAAAAAATACACTTCCATGATGATACGTGTTTGTCACAGTAGGTCACGTTTTCTGTCATACATGTACATCCATGACGATTTTATGACAGAAGTAGTCATACATGTGCTGTCGTAGAAGTGTTCCATGACATTACCAAAATTATCATCACGGAAGTGTCCACTTCCATGACGATAAATGACGCGTCATGGAAGTCCTTTCGTCAAGGGTAACCGACACGTGGCATCCACCACAATAGGTTGCCGTTAAGCTACCGGGTCCGGTTTTGGATCCAATAACCCTTGGGGATTTTCCATGTGTAAAATTCTCAATGGCCAGAGGAACCATGTGTCGGCTGACCGTTGGGACAGATGTCATCCACTCATTGGACAGGAGGCGCCTATGATACGTCGACACGTGTCACGGCCCAACAGAGGCCCATTCCGATGAAAAGGCCAACTCGTTTGACTTGGTCAAAAGGTAGCGGGCTAGCCCACGGAAAGCCTGTTAACAGCCTGTTCGTATATAGCCCATTTACGGCCCTAACTCACGGCCCGTTACAGCCTATCCGAATTAAGTCCAGTAGCTTCATCTATGCCATCCAATATGATTCCAGCCCGTTGTAACTTCCGGCCCATGTATGGCCCATGATGTCTTTCGACCCATATGAGGCCCTTTGTAACTCTTGGCCCATTAATGGCCCGTGGTGAAACTGGCCCGTAATGAACAGTGTACTGCTTTATAGCCATTAACGGACCATTATTCCATTGGGCCGTTTCCAACCCGTGTTATCTTTTGGCCTTCTCAAGGCCCATTTATTCTTGGGCTCATTTCCAGCATTTGGTTACTTACGGCCCGTTACTGGCCTTTTCTGCTTGTGGGCCAAATTCAGCCCGTGGTTACAATCGGCCCGTTTGTGGCCCTTTAATCCGTTGGGCCCTTTTCATAGCGTCATCAAATACGACTGATCAATGACAACCCGTTATGGTCGGCCCATGAACGGATGATTCTAACTCTAGCCCGTTTACGGCCCATAATGCGGTCTGTTATTGGCCCATGTTTGGCCAATCGATCATACGACCCGTAGAAGGCCCATTAATGCTACGACACGTAGAAGGCCCATTGATGCTACGACACGTAGAAGGCCCATTGTTTCTACGGCGCGTAGAAGGCCCATTGTTTCCACGGCCCATAGAAGGCCCATTTTTTATACGGCCCGTAGGAGGCCCATGGTCACTATAGTAAATATGTAGCCCATGGTTATTGTGGCCTAGTTTTAAAAAATAGGTTATTGCGGCCATTAGCAAACCACAGAAAACGAACTGCACTGACTACAAGAAAACAAATAAACAACACAACAAGGAAATAAATAAGCAAGCAACTTACGCTAGGCTATCACGGCTATTACACATATTACATCCACTGGGCATCAAAGTTCACCACCAGTGCAAATATAGGGAACAAAGCAGCATATCACATACACTGGTTGTCAAAGTTGGTGACCAGTGCAAATAAATGCCGCAGCAAAACAAGTCCATAACTGAAACCACTTTAGAAGAGCTCAAGAAACAATACCCTGGGTACCCATAATGGTGGCAAGATGGTTAGCAAGCTTATTAACTTTCTCTTGTTTGGCGCTTAAATCCTCTAGCGCTTGCTATTTCACTAGAAAGTATGAATTCTGCAGGGACTTCCTTAGTCCTTCAGCTTCGTGTCGCAGCACATCTGATCGATGTCTTTCAACTTGAAGTTGAGACTCAAGAAGAAGAACTGATTCAGGCAGCGAGTTCGAAGAGCTTGTGCCAGCAGTAGTGGCCAGTAACTCGAACACTACATCAAGACATGACTTTTGGGTTCTCTCACTATCGTCAAGATAGTTTTTATCAACTTTCTTGGAGACTATCAAGGATGTCTCGCTATCTTGAACCTTATCTGCATTACTTCCTTTACCATTGCATAATGGTGCCACTCTTCTACAATATTTTGTCCGCATTCAAAAAGAGAAACAAGCAGACACATCACAACTTTACCATGTTGTATATGAAACTCATTTTGGCAAATCAGTTCAGTAGTAAAGTGGACATGATAACAACATGAAACAAACATATATCTATGTACCATGGTCACTGTATGGTCTATATCATTCTAGTTTTTGTTGCCAAATCAAGATAGAGACACAGTTCAAATAATATCTGTTTAAGACAAAGAAGAATAGACAGAATATAAGTGTGGGAAACTATAGAGCAATAACAACACTTGTAATGTGCATTAGTTGAGAACATAAATGTTTATTCAATTGAAACTAAAATCAACATAGAGCAAGTTACAACAGCAAACCAGTTAAAGAAACAGGTTTAAAACATACCTGTTACGCCATTGGAGTTTCAATTCCATCCTTCAAATATGAAAATAGTTGGTATGAGTAAATACAACGATGCAAGAGCAAAGGAGTATGGACCATAGCTACAGAACCTGACCTGAGAACAATTCTTCTTCTGCTTTAAGTGTTGAGTTGGGATTAAGAGTGGTGGGTCCTCGTGCTTTGGGCACTGCAGTTCCCTTACTAAATGTTTGTGTTTGGGTGCTCTATGGTGGAGACAGTGTTGTGTCAACTGGAACTGGGTTACTATCTGCTGGGGTTGGGGTTAGAAGGCGTGTAGCTGGTTCTTTGTCCAACTGGGTAGGGGTACAATCTGTGAGAGTCTGGGTTATGTGTGGTGGGGCTGGTTCTTGGGCAAGTACAACCGTGGTTCTATGTGCATCGGCTGGTAGCACTATCTTTTCTGAAGACCGTGTTGTTAGGGAAAAATTAACAACAATATGGCTCTCCCCCACCCCCACCACGGCGACCTCCACCACCTCCGACGATCTCCACCCCTAGCCACCAAATTTTAGTTTCTCTCCGATAGATCTCTCCGGTGTCTCGAGATCTATACGTTCATACCCATCTTTCATGGGTTCCAATGATGGTTCCACCCTTGGCTTGGACTTCTCCAAGGGTTTGGTTTTTGCTGAGAAGGTTTTTCAATCCACGGGCTTTTCAGTGCATCCCATGGAAGACTCGGAGATCTTCACCATGGTGGTCTCTTTTGGACGCCATTCTTTTCGTTTGAATGAAGATTCGGTGGCTGCAGCTCTTGAGGCAGCAATTGGCGGCTCGGGCATTGATTTCATGGTTTTCTTGATCAAGGATAAGGTATTTGGCTTTCAGGTATCTTGCAAGGCTGTCGCCATGATCATTATTAGTCTGAGATCTTTTGCTTGTGATCATTTCAAATGTTACTTTCATCTTTGGAGTAACGGTGGACCGAATTGGAGTTGTGAGTTTAGGCTTTGGAAACTTCAATGTGATGCCGAGTGGATTCTCGTTAGTCCTTCTAAGTGGCGTGCAGCTCTTGGGGTTCTAGCCATGCATTCTAGGCCATCAAAATCCCCATTCAAATCTTCAAGATCTGTTGGCAAGAAATTATCGTTTGCGGTCTTTCAAAATTATAATGCTTGTCGAGGTTATCGATATCCAGCTACGGAAAATTGTATTCAGACTACTGAAGATGCTGGATATTCTATCCCTCCACATGAGAGAGTTGTCATCCATCCCGTGCTGCCGGTGAGCCTCCGGTGGACGTCGACGAGGCCATCTCTTTCGTTTGGTACGGTTCAGGATCTTCTGCCGCTTGCTGATCGCTCGCCGGCTATCTCGGGCGGTAATTCGGGTGCTTTGAATGTGGACGTGGCAACACGTCCCACGGGCCCTGGGCTTATCTCTGTTGGGTCCGACCGGGCTGGCCCGGCTTCTTCTGTGGATTTTTTTGGGTAATTTGGATATTCCTTCTTCTTAGCAAGCCAGGGATGATTTTGAGGATTTAGTTTCTAATATGGTTGATGAGGTTCTCACGTGTCAAAAGTGATTGAGGAAGGGGCACTTTGCGGCCACTTGCACGTCCAAGTTGTGGTGCATCTCTTGCCTCCGGACGGGTCACGTCAAGAAAGATTGCAACAAATTTGCACAGGTTTTGGGACTTGTTTGGCAACCTAAATCCGCTAACGCTACGGCTTCTGAGGCGCGCAGCGAGAATATCTCTCTAACAACACTTTTACCAAACTTGGACCTCCCTTCCTCTTCTGCATTAACTCCCTCGTCCAGTTCCATCAGCCCTCGCCCCAAGACTCCCTCAGCCTCGCCGCCTGAAACCCCTCCTCCGCCGTTGCATTCGCCGTCGTTGGAGGCTGAACCTTCGGCTCCGATGGCGAACTTTCATATGGATCCTCAGCTCTACGTCCCTGCTGGCCACCATGTCATCGATGGCGGAGAAGATCGCCTTCCCAGAACTTTTGTCTCGCCGCATACCCCAATTGTGCGCCGCCATGAGGAGTTTATGCTTGCTGAGGTAATGCCTATCCCCCAACCAGATGAGATTGGAGCTGCTAGAGAGGCTGTAGTTCAATGGTTGCAAGAGCATGGAGTTCTAGTCAGATCGGCTCAGCCTTGGATTCGCTCTGTGGGGCTGTTTGAGCTACGCGACGCTGTTGTTCATTTCCATCTACTGCAGCTACCGCCGCAGCCTCTGGGTAATGACCGCTTTGTGCGTTTTATGAAGCATGACAAGGGTGAGTCCTTCCGCGGCGCTCAGGGTTTCTGTCAAGGCCTCCTTATGTTTCTTGGCATTCCCTTGGATCTTTGCAATACCGAGTGTATCCGAGCCGCTGTCAACACCTTTGGCAAATTCCATCATTGGGTCAGCGAGGATCCTTACTTGGTCACGTCTTTGGTGTTTGCCTCTTTCCCTGAAGACATTCTGGTGCCACGTGATGTGGTGTTCATGGATTTTGCACCCTATGGAGGTGCAAGAGTTTCTTGGACTGCTCCCCTGTATATCTTGGGTGCAAATTTTGCTGAGAAGATGCCCCAAGATGAGGATTGGATGCCCATCAATGGCAATCTGCACCCTGTGCCTGGAGTTCCTTTTCCTGAGCTGCCTCCTTTCAATTTACCTACTTTTCCTGCTTTGGGATGGAACGCAGTGCCCCCTCCTCCACCTGCGCCTTTGGTCAATGAGATGGCTGATGACAATTGGGGAAATTGGGATGACAACGTAGCCCCATGCAGGACCAGGAATCAATGGTGGTTGATCTGTCGGCACAGCCCAGCTCTGCTACTGATGCCCAGGTGCCACCTGTTGCAGTTATTATACCTGATGATGATCAGCCTGAAGCCCCTGTTCCTCCTCCATTCAATGAGGAGATTATTCGTGATCATTGGGCCATTGTGGTCTATCAGCCTTCGGTGATTAGAGAGGAACTTGCTCTGCCTGCTGTGCCTTATGGGCCTCCTCTACCTCCGGACATGATCTGGAGAAGATCTTTTGAAAGTCTGCTACAAGCTCCTATGGTTTTCTCTATTCCCAAGCCAGTTTCAATGCAGCCTCTGTCGCCTATTGTTTTGTCAAAGAGAAGCTGGGATTTCGCTTTCTCTGATTTGGATTTGCCACGCCTCACTTGGAAGGACCAGGAAGCGGTCAGGCCAGTCGCTAGAGCTCTGTTCGTTGATTCTGCTCCTGATCAGGCGATTCCTCCTGCGACCGTGGTGAAAGCAAGAAGGCCACGACAACCTTTGGCGCCAACTCCTATTGTTGATACTTCTGTCAGAAGTTGCATTCGTAGCTCTGTCCAGCGGGATGGTTTCAAGCCCGTTTTCCATGAGCTTGCTATCCAGCCCAAGAGGAAGAAGCCCAAAGCGAAGCCTTTCACGGCCCAGGACACTGATGAGCAGGCTTCTGAAGAAATCCCTCCGGCAACACCTATTGCGCGGCTTCAGGAAATTGGGAGAGAGTTGGAAATTGATGCCACTCTCCTCTATGTGGATGCACTTATGGTGGACCCACTCGCTTCTGCCTCCGTTATTCCAGATGTTTAGTCTGCTCTTGGTCTCCTGGGTATGGCAGGCCCTTAAGCTTGCCTATTTTCTGTTTTATGTCTGTCAGTTATGTCATGAACCTTTTTATATCCGTGTGGTGGGTCAGACTTTGTTCTGCTATTTTGGTCATGTGACATTGTGTGTCACATGGTTTATGCTTCCCAGTGTATGCTTTAATGAGTAACTTATGTAGAAATTGGAATGTGCTGTGCTGGAATGTTAGAGGTCTGAACTCTGAATCTAGGCAGAGAGCTGTCAGACAGAAAATTGAGGAAAGCCAGTGTTCTATAGCCTGCTTGCAAGAAACTAAATGCTCTTCCTTTGATTCGAGATCAATTAAGAGCTTCTGCCCTAAGAGATTTGACTCTTTTGCCTGCTCTCCTTCAATAGGGGCTTCTGGTGGTATCCTTGTGGTTTGGAATTCCTCTGTTTTTATTGGAACACTAATTGAAGTTCAACAGTTTGCCCTTGTAATTCAGTTTACCTCCAGGCAAAATAATGAAAGTTGGACCTTGGTTGTTGTCTATGGTCCTTGTCAGGGTGAAGCTAGGGACAACTTTATAAATTGGTTATACAACCTCTGTATCCCCATTGATGAGCACTGGTTATTGCTTGGTGATTTTAACTTCCTTAGGTCAGTGGACAATAGAAACTTACCTGGCGGGGACATAAATGATATGTTTATCTTCAATGAGGTTATTGGACATTTGGGACTTCTTGAACTCCCAATTAAAGGTAGATCCTACACTTGGTCCAATATGCATGACATTCCTCTTCTGGAGCAGTTAGATTGGTTCTTCACCTCAGTAGATTGGATTTCTGACTATCCAATGACTGAGGTTTTGCCCCTGGCCAGGACTGCCTCTGACCATATCCCTTGCTTAGTTTCAATCAAGACAACCATACCTAAGTCAAACCTTTTTAGGTTTGAAAATTATTGGTTGGAACTGGAAGGCTTTATGGACTGTGTTGAATCCTCTTGGCTAGTCCCTTCTAGGAAAGCTCACATTACTGCTAAGATTGCAGACAAGTTTAAGCATCTAAGAATGTGCCTTAAGAGATGGCAAATGAATGTTTCCAAATTGAAATTACTGATTACCAATTGTAATCATGTCATCTTTCTTCTAGATGAGTTGGAGGAATGGAGGCCCCTGTTTAGGGCTTTAGGCAGGAATCCAATTTCAGGAAAATCGTGAAGGTTCACTTGGAAAAGCTCCTGCATTTGCACTGCATGTACTGGAAAAAGAGATGCACTATCAGGTATATTAAGGTTGGGGGTGAGAACACCAAATTTTTTCATGTAATGGCCACTGAGAGGCACAGGAGAAACTCAATTGCTAGTCTTAAATTACCTGATGGCTCTGTGGTCTCTGATCATGATCAAATGGCTGGAATTATTTGGAGTTGCTTCAAGAACAGAATGGGCATTTCTAGAGGGATTGTAATGGGTTTTGATCTATAATCTCTAATAACTCCAGTGGATGGCTTGGATGTGCTCACTAAACCTTTTGAAAAGGAGGAAATGGATGATGTGGTCAAGCATATGCCGGTGGATAAAGCACATGGGCCTGATGGCTTTAACGGCCTTTTCTTTAAGAGGTGCTGGCACATAATTTCAAATGACTTCTATGATCTGGCTCATGCTTTTCATGAGGGGACTGCAGTTCTGGAGAACATTAATACCTCTTTCATTACTCTGATACCCAAGAAACTCTCACCTGAGGAAGTGGGAGACTATAGGCCTATTTCGCTCACAAGCATGGGTCTGAAATTCCTTTCTAAGATGGCTGCTAATAGGTTTCAGAAGATTATAATGAAATGCATTCATAAGAATAAGTATGGTTTCATTAAGAGCAGAACAAATCCATGACTGCATTGGTTGGACATTTGAGTATCTGCATCAGTGTCATCCGTCAAAGAGGCCAATTGTGATTCTCAAATTGGACTTTGAGAAGGCCTTTGACTCTGTTGAGCATGAAGCTATCTTCCAAATTCTCAGGCACAAGGGTTTTAATGAGAAGTGGATCCTATGGATGAAGCAGCTACTTGCCACTAGTACTTCTTCTGTCCTTCTGAATGGTGTCCCTGGGAGGAAATTTATTTGCAAAAAAGGAGTAAGGCAGGGGGACCCTATTTCTCCTCTGCTTTTTGTGATTGCTGCTGATCTTCTGCAATCAGTGATTAATGATTTGTTCAGCAAGGGTATCCTAAAGCTACCTATTCCTTGTCATGATCAGGACTACCCTGTCATTCAATATGCTGATGATACCCTGATCATCCTTCCTGCTGACAGGCAGCAACTTTTAGCCCTGAAAGATATGCTCTTGGTGTTCTCTCAGTCCACAGGTCTTGATTTCAACTACCATAAATCTTTTATCATTCCTATAAATGTTGACAATGCAGTCATGACAGATCTTGCCACTGCTTTTGGATGCCAAATTGGAAAGATGCCTTTTACTTATCTTGGTTTGCCTGTGGGTACTACAAGGCCAAAGATGGTGGACTTTATGCCTCTTGTGGATTGTATGGAGAGGAGAATGACTGCCAGCTCCTCCTTCCTTAATCAAGGTGAGAGGCTGCAGTTCTTGAACTCTGCTTTGTCTTCCATGCCAATTTTCTTCATGAGAAGTCTGGCTGTTCCTGCTGGCATCCTCAAGCAGCTGGAAAGAATTCAAAGACAATGTCTGTGGAGAAAAAATAGGGAGGAGCCTGCACCATCTCTTGCAGCTTGGGATTTGATTTGTAGACCAAAAAACAAGGGTGGTCTTGGTATTTTGAACCTGGGTGTTCAAAATGTGGCTTTGCTTCTCAAGCATGCTAATAATTTCCTCAACAGGAAAGATCTTCCTTGGGTGTCCTTAATTTGGGACTCATATTATTATGATGGAATGCCCCAGGGAACAACTTATTGTGGCTCTTTTTGGTGGAAGGATATTTGCAAGGTCTTACAGAATTTTAGGGACTGCTCCTAGGTGCAAGTAAATGCTGGTGACACTGCTCTTTTCTGGTCTGACAATTGGAATCTTGGCAGTGAAGTTTCTAGCTTGCAATCTAGATTCCCAAGATTGTTCTCTTTTGCCAAGGATCCATGGATTTCTGTTAAGGATATCTTCAATTCTCTGGATCTGTACCAACACTTCCACCTACCTTTGTCTGCTCAAGCTTTTGATGAGTTAAACCTAATAAGAGATATGCTAGTCTCCCATAGAAGAGATGATTCTTGTAAGGATCTATGGTTATGGCAGGGCTCTTCAAAGGTTTACAAACCCAAGCTGTTCTATGGTCATGCTTTTCAGAATGAAATTTTCAATCCCTTGCTGTGCTGGATCTGGAAATCATCTTGCACTATTAAGATCAAGGTTTTTGCTTGGATGCTCATCATGGATAGGCTCAACACTAAGGATATGGTTGATAGGAGGCACTGGCACATGGATGATGGTGTAACTTGTAGGCTCTGCCCCCTTCAAGTAAGAGAAACCAGGGACCATCTCTTTTTTAACTGTAACTTCAGTGTCAGAGTTTGGAATTATTTGCAGATTGATTGGTCGGCTGGAAACTCAATGTCTGATTTGGTCATCCAGGCAAGGAGAAGTTTTGATAAACCCTTTTTCACTGAAGTAGTGTTTATTGCCTGCTGGAATATCTGGATCATCAGAAATGCCAAGGTCTTCAGAGGTGAGAGGGCAAGTTTCAATAAATGGAGAGGAGCTTTCAAGCATGACTTAATTCTGATGCAGCACAGAATCAAATCTGTCTACAAGGATGACTTACTCAAGTGGATTTCTTTCCTGCCCCTTAAGTTTTTCCTTTCTCCTTAGTTTTTTCTTCTTCTTTACCTTTGGTTACCTCTTGTAATCATGTTGTTGTAACTTTTGTCTAGTTTTAATAAGGTTTTGAATGTTGTGGGGGTTTTGCCCCATAGTTCACAGTCAAAAAAATGGATAGTGGGGAACAAAAGAAGGCATGGAATAATTCACATTTATGTTGTCTAACCAAACAGGATAGCATGACACAATTTCACATATATGATGGCTAACTAAACAGGATAGCATGACACAATTTCACATATATGATGGCTAACTAAAAAGGATGGAAAGACATAGTTCAAAATATGATGACTATGTAAACAAGATGACATGATAGCGTGATATAATTCACGGATAGAATGACATAATTCAAAATATGATGACTGTAAACACTAAACAGGATGAGATGATATAACTATATGATGTCTTTATTTAATGGGTTGGCATGCCATAATTCAGATAGATGATGTCTATGTAAACATGATGGCATGATATAATTCAAATATATGATTTATATACTAAGCAAGTAAGCAGATGGCAATCACATATATGATGTAAAAACTAAGTAATGCAAGACAACATGCATGACATGAGTAACATAACCCTGCCAAGTTTGAGCATAGACCTCAGGGAGGAAATAGGACTGGTCATCTGTCTCTGATTCCTCCTCTGAGGAGCTATCTGTAACCAGCAAGATGTCTGCTTCAGCAGGTAGCATTGTCTGCTCTGAATACCTTGTCTTCACTCCAGATAGTTCCATCACCGCTTCGAATGGCTGATGCACTGGAAGAGTAGTTGAATATACAAACATTCTCGACAAATCGAACACGTAATACAAAAAAAGGATAGTATGATATACTTCACATATATGATGATTGGCTAAACAGCATGGCATTGCATAATTCACATATATAATGCCTTGCAACAAGATAACATTGCATAATTCACATATATAATGTCTTGCAACAAGATGACATTGCATAATTCACATATATGGTAATTAGACACTAAACAGGTGGCATTCACACAAAGCATGTCTAAACTAAGAAAATGACATAGCAATGCAAGACACCATACACACGATATGAGCAACATAACCCTGCCAAGTTAGAGCATACACCTCGGGGGGGGGGGATAGGACTGGTCATCTGTCTCTGAATCCTCCTTTGAGGAGCTATCCGTAACAAGCGAGATACGCGCTTTGTCAGATAACATAGTCTGCTCTGAAGACCTTGTTTTCACTCAAGAATTTTCCATCACCATGTCAAATGGCTGATGCACACGAAGAGTAGTTGAATGTACTAACATTGTTGAAAAATGTAATACGTAATGAAAAAAAGGATGGCATGATATAATTCACATATAAGATGACTGGCTAAGCAGGATGGCATTGCAAAATTCACATATATGATGCCTGGCTAAACAAGATGGTGTTGCATAATTCACATATACGATAAAGAAATTAAACAGATGGCATTCACACAAAGCATGTCTAAACTAAGCAGATGACATATTTGATGTATAAAGTAAGCAATGCAAGGCACCATATGCATGATATTACCAACATCAGCATGCCAAGTTAGAGCGAAGACCTTAGGGGGGAAATAGGAGTGGTCTTCTCCTTCTGAATCCCCCTCAGAACAGTTATCTTCCTCTTGATTATAATCTGAAATGGGTGGAGGGGGGCTGCCTTTGCGCCCACCATGGAGTGACGTCTGCATGAAATTTTATTGCCACGCAAGGCTCGTGTCTTTTGCTCTACATGTTCAGTTCCATTGTGTACAATAACTGACATGCATAGGAATAAAACATAGTGAGATTATGTAAGGAGTGCATGCAGAAATCCAGAGTGATGGTAGCAACCTGTGGATAGACCCAAAACCAATGATAGTAGGCAGATAATGGTTTTAGTTAAAAAATATAGACAATGGCTTCTTTACTGCTTGTTTCCCACCCAACATGAAACTCATAGTAGACACTAGAGATTAACAAGATAGTAGATAGATACTATTGATTACGGCCCCGATATGTACCCCACAACCATTTAAAAACTCAAGTTTGAGCATTAGTTTGGAGCTAACTCGGAGTTTAATTGGTGAATAGGATGATAAAGTAGCATGTAATATTAATCGATGCATAACATAAGCAGAACCGAAAGAGTGCGACCCCTCTTGCGGACCCGTGTAGTCCTCGAGGTCATCTGCTCGGTTGATGATGGTAATGCAGTTGTCGTGGCTGCCGGCGGCGGGGAAGAAGATCTGAGGCGGAGAAATACAGTCTGGAGACCGAATCCCTACTGTGGTGGACCCTTCTGTGGTTGGAGCAGCTGAGCTGGGGTGGACGACGGTGCAGCAGGAGCGGGACAAACCGCACAAGGTTTTCTTTGAAAACTATCTGTAAGAGAAGTAATTCTGTAAGGGCTCGTTTGAATTGTAGGATTCTAACAACGCAGGGATAGGAAATACACAGGAATAGGATAGGAATGCACGTGCAAAACAGTGAATTTAGAAACACAAGATTTGTGCCAATCTGGGTGTTTGGTTCACAAGAATTGGAAGATCACAGGATGGAAAGAAGCATGGTGAGATTAAGTCAAACCACAAGAAAACATACAATTATAATGATATTATGCTACTATCTCTTAGTCTTGTGCTTCATGAATAGGAATTTGAAAAGGAGGACAAGTGGATATTAAATTTCCTACGGTTTTTCTTTCAAGGAGACACTAAACGAACAAATCCTACAGTTTTCCTTTGCTCAATTCCTTTGAACCAAATGCATGAATAGTAGTACCATAGGAAACTTTCCAATTCCTATGTTTTTCCTTCACTTTTCCTTTCAAGCAGTGGCGATTCTAGTAGGCAGGCTTGAGCAGGGAAAAGCCTACACTCAAAAAATGTTTTTGTGCTACTTCTACTACCTTGGACCCAGGCCACTGCCCTACTAGCTCAACTCCCAGGCCCATTGTAACGCCCACGATGCGGCTATATCTCCCACGTGTCGAAGCACGACTTAGAGGCATAACCTCATTGTGGTTTTGTCGCAAGAAGGGTCATCTTCACACAATCCCATGTAATGAACAAGAAAGGGATAAAGAGTTGGCTTACAATCGCCACTTCACCCAAATACTTAAATAAAGAATACATCAATCAGAGTACACACATAGTCCGACTATAGACGAAGCCAAAAGAAAAGAAGATAACCCAACTGCTAGATCCCCGATAGTCCCAACTGGGCTCCACTACTGATCAACATGAAACAAAATGTAGCAACGACCAAGATCTTCGTTGAGCTCCCATCTGAGCTCAGTTGCAGCACCTGCACTGGTATCATTGGCACCTACAACTGTTGTGATAGTATCTGGTGAGTCACGAGGACTCAGCAATCTCAAAACCCGCGAGATCAAGACTATTTAAGCTTATGGGTAGGAAGTGGTAATGAGGTGGGGTTGCAACAAGCTCTAAGCAAATATGGTGGCTAACATACGCAAATAAGAGTGAGAAGAGAAGCAACAAAACGACCGAGAAGCTAGAAATGATCAAGAAGTGATCCTGAAACTGCTTACGCACAATCATAACACAGAGACTGTGTTCACTTCCCGGACTCCGCCGTAAAGAGACCATCACAGCTACACACGCGGTTGATGCATTTTAATTAAGTCAAGTGTCAAGTTCTCTACAACCGGATATTAACAAATTCCCATCTGCCACATAACCGCGGGCACGACTCTCGAAAGTTTATACCCTGCAGTGGTGTCCCAACTTAGCCCATCACAAGCTCTCACGGTCAACGAAGGATATTCCTCTCCCAGGAAGACCCGCTCAGTCTCGGAATCCCGGTTTACAAGACATTTCGACAATGGTAAAACAAGACCAGCAAGACCACCCGACTGTGCCGACAAATCCCGATTGGAGCTGCACATATCTCGTTCTCAGGGCACAACGGATGAGCAATCCGTACAACTAAAACCAGACCTCTAGTTCCTTGAGAGGGCGCTGCAAAGGGCTCTAGTTTGGACCAACACTCAGAGGAGCACTGGCCCGGGGAGGTTAAAATAAAGATGACCCTTGAGTCTGCAGAACCCAAGGGAAAAAGGCTTAGTGGCAAATGTTAAAACCAATGTTAAGCCTTGCTGGAGGAGTTTTATTCAAAGCAAACTGTCAAGGGGGTCCCATAAATCACCCAACCGCATAAGGAACGCAAAATCAAGGAACATAACACCGATATGACGGAAACTAGGTCGGCAAGAGTGGAACAAAACACCAGGCATAAGGCCGAGCCTTCCCCTTTACCAAATATATAGATGCATTAATTAAATAAGAGATATTGTGATATCCCAACATAATCCTGTCCATCATGGAGCAATCTTCGACTTCACCTGGAACTAACAATGCTATAAGAGGGGCTGAGCAAAGCGGTAACATAGCCAAGCAACGGTTTGCTAGGAAGGGTAAAAAGGTTAGAGGCTGACATGGCAATATGGGAGGCATGGTAAACAAGTGATAGGTAGCGCGGCATAGCGATAGAATGAAGCAACTAGCAAGCAAAGATAGAAGTGATATCAAGGGTAATGGTCATCTTGCCTGAAATCCCGCAAGGAAGAAGAATGAGTCCAAGAAGAAGACAAACAGACGTAGTCGAACGAATCCTCACAACTCCGGAACGAAACCGAAGCTAACAGAAGCAAACCGGAAAGAAGCAAACAACATGGTAAACACACAAGCATAAACGTGTCATGATGCACAAACAAATATGATGCTTGTCCGATTTAATGAGGCATGGCATGGCAATATGCACAAACAACACTACAAGTTAAGTGGAGCTCAATATGCAACGAGTTGCATATTGATGAAACACCACATCAATTATTTATTTCTCCCTCGTTTAGGAACACAACAATATTACATGTTGTTATAAACATGGCAAGAGGTGAAACATAATTAAACTACCTATCTAGGCAAGTTTAAGTGAGGCCGGAAACACAAACAACAATTTTGAAAAATCCCCATGTTATTTAGCAATGTAATGCAACAACAATTTTAAACATTTTAAATGTTGTTATCATGATGCGGATGACATATACAGGTTATATGCAATTTTTATGAAAACATTGAGATGAGCATGTTATGAAGCATTTTGTCACCATGGTGGAAAGAAGAGATGCCACGCGATGAATCCGAAAATGATGCCACGACAACATATCGGTACCGGTAGCTCATGGAGATATTGGTGCAAAAGGAAGTGTGCGGATGTGCAGAACATGCAAAAGATGGTGGGGTGATCCTGGTTACCGGGTTCCCACGGGTCGACGGCATGGCAAACAAGGAGGAACATGCATAAAGCAAACGGGCACGGTGAAAACAGACAGTTCATCTCAGACAACATGCATTCATCCACGGGTCATCGTCTCGGCGGTTATACCTTCGAAGCGTGCATTTTCGAAGCGGATCGGGTTCGAAGCAGTGTAGGGGAAGTAGTTGTACATGGCGGCGGCGGTAGTTGTTCAGGGTCTTGGTGGGTCGTCGTGTCGCCGTACATGTTCGTCGTGGTACACGGTTCGAAGTCGTACATATCTCATAGATGTTCAGGGTCGCCGTGAGGAACTTGTCGAAACAAGGGTCTCGGTCGTCGGTAGAGGTACACACATTTCGGAGAGGAACTTGTCATATCCACATAATCGAACTTGGCGTATCGGTAGGGTACTTGTGAACTTGAGGGTCGATGGGGATGGCTGCGGGGTGGAGGAGGCGCTCGGGGACGGCTCGGGCACGGTGGTCGGGTGCAGGACGAGGAAGGGAGACGCGAGGATGAGGCGGGTCGACGAGGCGGCACGATCCACCAGATGGATGGCGCGGGGCTGCAGGATCTGGCCGAAGGCATGGCCGATGGCGCGGCTTGGAGCAGATAGGGCGCAGGCGCTTGGGGCGCGGCGCAGCTGGATGGCGTGGGCGACAGAGGAGGAGGCCGCATGTGGTCGGGTGCGGCGGTGGTGGTGCTGGCCATGGCGCCAGTGCACAGGGAGGGGCGCGGCTCCGAACGGCGACGGGGTGGAGGAGGCCGAGGGGGTCGAGCGAGGGAGATGGCGGCACGAGGGAGGAGATCGAGGGGAGATGGGGATCGGGCGCTGGGTTCGGGCGATGCGTGTGCGTGTGGCGGCGGCACGAGAATGAGAGGGGGAGATCGATGGAGAGGGTCGGGCTAGGGTTATAGGGATTAGATGGGCCGTGGATTAGGTGGGCCGAATCGGCCAGTAGGGCTGCAAAGCTGGCTGGGCCAGTCCGGTGGGGAGGAAAATGGCCAGGGGCCTGATCGGCTTTAAAAGGAAAAGAAATAGGTTATTTCTTTTTGTACAAAAAGGGAAGTGTAGATATATTTATTTGGTAAGGCAAATAAATACAAGTTGAGCTCAAAACTGACATGGATCTACTTTGACATATTTCAAAGCATGACAACTTGAACCGGAGCAAATTGGAGAAATATCAAGGTTAGAATATTCGGAAACGAGAGTGGTTTTAAATGCCAGTTTGTTTGGGATGATTCCATACGGATGGAATATTTATTCTAGCTCCCTAAAATATTGGGAGGATATGTTATGAAGAGAAATCACCATGTGAATATCCCACAATTTAGTGGACCATGGATCCACGCAATTTATTTGGTTGAGTTTTTTAAAAAAAGGTTGCATGATGACATGATGCAATGCAAGAGATGCAACAAACAAAACAAATCACACGACGAAACTCAGAGTAGCTAGAAGTCTTCTGGAGCGTCGGTCTTGGGGCGTTACAACACTCCACCACTACAAGAGGATCTCGTCCCGAGATCTAGGATGGCACCGGAGAGAAACGGAAGAGGAAGTGAAGAGGTAAAACTAAGTTGCTTCTTCGACAAAAGAGTGAAACCAAAGAACCTTGAGAGGTTGAAAAGTTGAAAGAAAGAACACAACGGAGTTGAACACAATTGAGAGCACTGTAGTAGAAAATAGAAACAAGGAACACCATGTGAACCTTGGAGGTTACAAAGCTATGAATGACGAGTACAATGGACAAGAAGGAATCGGAACCACTCTGGTTGAAACGAGATAAACAAGGAACAAGGCAAGATCAAATTCGGACATCACTCCGGTTGAAAGAGACTCATGACTTGATAAGATGAAAGAACTTGAATGAGAACACAACACTCCGGTTAAATGGATGAGCAAGAAAATAATGTGATCTTGACAAAACGAGGTGATGGGTGAAGTGAGCAACATCACAATGCCTCCGGAACGAAAGTAGAAGCTAGATTGATGGAAAGAAAAGAACGGAGAAGAAAATGACATCTTCTGCCACAAATGAACTTGGAAAGCATCCTTGCAAAGAAGAATTGAACGGAGTTGTTGGAAAATCAACAATGAAAAGCACAAGCTTGTTGTGGGCTTATTGCAAACATCTCAAAATGATGAGGTGACAACCGGCCACTGATGGAAACAGTTAATTGGATTGCGATCAACAAGGAGATGAAAACTCCTTTTAATGAGAGAATAGGAGGAAACTTGAATTATCGATAGGCACCACAATTAGCAACATTCCTTAGGGAAGGCTTTAGGTGAAATATGACACAAGATAACTCCAGCGAAGAGATTAATGGATTTAAAATACCTCATTCTTGACAACATGTGAATCATGAAACATGAATGGAAATTGTCAAGAATGATATAACACCACCTCAAAAGATAAGGCAGAAAGAATTGCACTCCAAAATGCAAGATGAAGAATGCTTGAATGCCTCAAAACAAAACATGTGTTGAGCACCATGTATAATTTTGAGTATATCTTGGCGGATCATAACTTCGAGAGAAAACTTGAAGAACAATTGAGGAATGAAAAGAATCCTTGACGAACCACCATGTTGAGCCTCCATGAAGAACTCCGGTAATAAAAGGATGATCAAACGAAACGAAAGTTGAAAACACAAGGTGAAGCCTTGCGATGATTTAGATGGAGCTTCGCGATGAGATAATGCGGAAAACTTGGAACTCCGGAAAAGAAAAGATGAAGCATCTCGAACCGAGAAAAATGACATGATGAACAACTCTGGAAATAAGAAAACTAGATCACTTGGATGGAACAATAATAAGAATTACGTTATGCGTATCCTTCACCAATTTAAATTGGTGACAAGCAACGGATTTGGCATACTACTTATTCTCGTAGAAAGGATTAAGAGAGATACATCACAAACTTGAGAAAAGACTTCAACAAACCGCCGGTAGGATTGGAAAGAACAAATGAATCTGTATGATAATGAAGGAAGAGAACTCTTGAACGAACCACCATAATAATATGAAAATCAACGAAGATAAAGAATGAATCGCCGGGAAGAATTGGAAAATGAAGGAAGATACTTGAGGGGATTTAGATACATGAGAACGAAGAGATCATGAACTCATTAGAGGGTATTTGAACGATGCACCGGTAAGATTTGGAGAGCGATAGCTACACGCTGAGAATGAAAAATTATGACATGATGGCCTTTGGAGGAAAGAAATGGAAACAACTCATGAAATGCTCCGGATGGTAAGAAAAGAATTGTCACAATCAAAAACAATTATGAGGATGACATGAAGCTAGAACCATGAATCTCTGGAAGAACGGGTAAGGATTTAAGAGGAACTCTTCTTTGGTCTTCAAAATCTAAGAATGACGACGAGAAACACCACCATGAATTGTTGAGGCACTTCGGAACAAAGAAGAATAGAAATGATGAACCAACAATGAAAATATTTTGAAAGCGATCTTGGAGGAAACATTTGATTGATGAGAAATCATTCTTATGTCAAACTTCGAAAAGAATTTGGGAATATCTCCGGGAAAATTAGAAGAGTCAGGTAAGATCCTGGGAAAAGACTTGTGGGTTAGGGCCCACTCAAAAGGAAACACCGTCGAACGATTGATTGAAATAGAGATTACACTGGTAGAATTAAATAGCTTGAAAGATAGAAAAAACCTCGAAGTAACTTGAACGGATTAAGAATAGAAACATGATTCTTCTGAGATATCTTCAGCACTCCGGATACGAATAGAGAGAGGTGAACGATTATGAGATGCACCGGCATGGGATAGCATTTGAAACGAGGAAAGGGGCATGATCAACACCGAAAGTTTGAATTGAATCCACCGGAGAGAATATGAGGATGAAGAATGATAAACTCAAAGCTCCGTTAGTATCTTATTGAGAATCACCGGATAAGATTATTGACGGGAAAAGAATGGAGAAGCTACACATCCATAAGATGGATACTTGATTAAGATATCTGAGTCCTTGAAGAAAAGGGTGGGAGGGCGGGAAAACAAAGGCAACTTGGGATAGATGGAATGGATATCGTTGAGAAAACTTAGAAATGATCTTGCGGATGTTGAAATGATCGTATCCACTTGAAGAGAAGCACGCTGGTTGGAAAGAATTAACATGACAACCTCAATGATCAAGAAGGATTAGCACTCCCATAGAAATATGAGAACACAATTTAGGGAAGGTATGGATCAACACTTGTCATCGAAGCAACTTGAATACCACAACTCAAAACAAAACAAAGGTTTTGGCCTGCAGAATAAGCCGGAACAAACATATGATAGAGATTTCGTCCGAAGTTTTCGTGGTGGGGCCCACACGGGCTCGATCGTACAGCACCATCATGTACAAGGCAGTGCACATGACATACGAAGCATCCCCTAACCAGCATAGCCAAGGGTTCTTTAAGACACAACGAGACCACTGTAAAAAACGACCGTGGATAGGCAAACCACTAGACGTCGAACCCCAATCTCATATCATGCATCTATCGGAAAGAAAAACTAGAGCTACTTGAATTCCCACCTATAAAACTCCCAAAACTTTATGGTTATGCAATCTGGTGTTGGGGATATAGGGGAAGCAATATATATCTCACCACAAAACTAACAATCCCTACATCCAAGCTGTATCCATATGTCAACACATAACCAAGAAACCTTCAGAAATCATGTACCTCAACCTTCGAAAAGCATTCGTTATACGAGCTATGGCAATACTCCCGAACTCCCCAATACTGGGTGGTGTCGAGGTTATCTCACCAACAATTGCATAAAAGAGATTTTCGATGTCGGCAAAACTCAGGTATTCCAGAACCGCAACGATAAAATTATGACGACAACACCTCGGAGCTCAACTCCCCGGGACACTGCCACAACCCCTAAATGTTAGGAGGCACCAAGAACAATGTTCTCGTCATAAGAATATTGGAACGATCCCAAGATACCCTCGTGATCCTAAATTTTTTTTAGTGAAACTTGAGGAGAGGAAAGTCAAAACATCTACGTTAGGAGGCCTCACCAGAGCGACGAAGAGACTGAGGAGTAAAAAGAACCGTATGCTTCGATACATATAATCCTAAGACTCAAAACATTTTTGTTCTAGAATCAACAACATCAGCGATTCGATCAAGCAGGGGGGCTCCTAAGTCGGGGATGGCTCTGATTACCAACTTGTAACGCCCATGATGCGGCTATATCTCCCACGCGTCGAAGCACGACTTAGAGGCATAACTGCATTGTGGTTTTGTAGCAAGAAGGGTAATCTTCACACAATCCCATGTAATGAACAAGAAAGGGATAAAGAGTTGGCTTACAATCGCCACTTCACACAAATACTTAAATAAAGCATACATCAATCAGAGTACACAAATAGTCCGACTACGGACGAAGCCAAAAGAAAAGAAGATAACCCAACTGCTAGATCCCCGATCGTCCCAACTGGGCTCCACTACTGATCAACATGAAACGAAATGTAGCGACGACCAAGATCTTCGTTGAGCTCCCATCTGAGCTCGGTTGCAGCACCTGCACTGGTATCATTGGCACCTGCAACTGTTGTGATAGTATCTGGTGAGTCACGAGGACTCAGCAATCTCAAAACCCGCGAGATCAAGACTATTTAAGCTTATGGGTAGGAAGTGGTAATGAGGTGGGGTTGCAGCAAGCACTAAACAAATATGGTGGCTAACATACACAAATAAGAGTGAGAAGAGAAGCAACGAAATGACCGAGAAGCTAGAAATGATCAAGAAGTGATCCTGAAACTGCTTACGCACAATCATAACACAAAGACCGTGTTCACTTCCCGGACTCCGCGGAAAAGAGACCATCATGGCTACACACACGGTTGATGCATTTTAATTAAGTCAAGTGTCAAGTTCTCTACAACCGGATATTAACAAATTCCTATCTGCCACATAACCATGGGCACGGCTCTCGAAAGTTTATACCCTGCAGGGGTGTCCCAACTTAGCCCATCACAAGCTCTCACGGTCAATGAAGGATATTCCTTCTCCCAGGAAGATCCGATCAGTCTCGGAATCCCGGTTTACAAGACATTTCGACAATGGTAAAACAAGACCAGCAAGACCACCCGACTGTGCCGACAAATCCCGATAGGAGCTGCACATAT
Organism: Triticum dicoccoides; assembly: GCF_002162155.2. Taxonomy (NCBI): domain Eukaryota; kingdom Viridiplantae; phylum Streptophyta; class Magnoliopsida; order Poales; family Poaceae; genus Triticum; species Triticum dicoccoides. The sequence goes on from NC_041389.1 coordinate 115,234,149, forward strand.
CTCGTTCTCAGGGCACAACGGATGAGCAATCCGTACAACTAAAACCAGACCTCAAGTTTCCTTGAGAGGGCGCTGCAAAGGGCTCTAGTTTGGACCAACACTCAGAGGAGCACTGGCCCGGGGGGGGGGGGTTAAAATAAAGATGACCCTTGAGTCTGCAGAACCCAAGGGAAAAAGGCTTAGTGGCAAATGTTAAAACCAATGTTGGGCCTTGCTGGAGGAGTTTTATTTGAAGCGAACTGTCAAGGGGGTCCCATAAATCACCCAACCGCGTAAGGAACGCAAAATCAAGGAACATAACACCGGTATGACGGAAACTAGGTCGGCAAGAGTGGAACAAAACACCAGGCATAAGGCCGAGCCTTCCACCCTTTACCAAATATATAGATGCATTAATTAAATAAGAGATATTGTGATATCCCAACATAATCCTGTCCATCATGGAGCAATCTTCGACTTCACCTGCAACTAACAACGCTATAAGAGGGGCTGAGCAAAGCGGTAACATAGCCAAGCAACAGTTTGCTAGGAAGGGTAAAAAGGTTAGAGGCTGACATGGCAATATGGGAGGCATGGTAAACAAGTGATAGGTAGCACGGCATAGCGGTAGAACGAAGCAACTAGCAAGCAAAGATAGAAGTGATATCGAGGGTAATGGTCATCTTGCCTGAAATCCCGCAAGGAAGAAGAATGAGTCCAAGAAGAAGACAAACGGACATAGTCAAACGAATCCTCACAACTCCGGAACGAAACCGAAGCTAAGAGAAGCAAACCAGAAAGAAGAAAACAACATGGTAAACACACAAGCATAAACATGTCATGATGCATGTCCGATTTAATGAGGCATGGCATGACAATATGCACAAACAACACTACAAGTTAAGTGGAGCTCAATATGCAATGAGTTGCATATTGATGAAACACCACATCAATTATTTAGTTCTCTCTCGTTTAGGAACACAACAATATTACATGTTGTTATAAACATGGCAAGAGGTGAAACATAATTAAACTACCTATCTAGGCAAGTTTAAGTGAGGCCGGAAACACAAACAACAATTTCGAAAAATCCCCATGTTATTTAGCAATTTAATGCAACAACAATTTTAAACATTTTAAATGTTGTTATCATGATGCGGATGACATATACATGTTATATGCATTTTTTATGAAAACGTTGACATGAGCATGTTATGAAGCATTTTTTCACCATGGTGGAAAGAAGAGATGCCATGCGATGAATCCGAAAATGATGCCACGGCAACATATCGGTATCGGTAGCTCATGGAGATATTGGTGCAAAAGTAAGTGTGCAGATGTGCAGAACATGCAAAAGATGGTGGGGTGATCCCGGTTACCGGGTTCCCACGGGTCGACGGCATGGCAAACGAGGAGGAACGTGCATGAAGCAAACGGGCACGGTGCAAACATATGGTTCATCTCAGACAACATGCATTTGTCCACGGGTCATCTCTCGGCGGTTATACCTTTGAAGCGTGCATTTTCGAAGCGGATCGGGTTCGAAGTGGTGTAGGGGAAGTAGTTGTACATGGCGGCGGTGGTAGTTGTTCAGGATCTTGGTTGGTCGTCGTGTCGCCGTACATGTTCGTTGTGGTACACGGTTCGAAGTCGTACATATCCCGTAGATGTTCAGGGTCACCGTGAGGAACTTGTCGAAACCAGGGTCTTGGTCATCGGTAGAGGTAGACACGTTTCGGAGAGGAACTTGTCATATCACGTAGTCGAACTTGGCGTATCCGTAGGGTACTTGTGAACTTGAGGGTCGACGGGGATGGCTGCGGGGTGGAGGAGGCGCTCAGGGACGACTCGGGCACGCTGGTCAGGTGCAGGACGAGGAAGGGAGACGCGATGATGAGGCGGGTTGACGAGGTGGCACGATCCATGAGATGGACGGCGCGGGGCTGCAGGAACCGGCCGAAGGCATGGCCGACGGCGCGGCTTGGAGCAGATCGGTCGCAGGCGCTTGGGGTGCGGCGCAGCTGGACGGCGTGGGCGACAGAGGAGGAGGCCGCATGTGGTCGGGTGCGGAGGCGGTGGTGCTGGCCATGGCACCAGTGCACAGGGACGGGCGCGGCTCCAAACGGCGACGAGGTGGAGGAGGCCGAGGGGGTCGAGCGAGGGAGATGGCGGCGCGAGGGAGGAGATCGAGGGGAGATGGGGTTCGGGCGTTGGGTTCGGGCGATGCGTGTGCGTGTGGCGGCGGCACGGGAATGAGAGGGGGAGATCGATGGAGAGGGTCGGGCTAGGGTTATAGGGATTAGATGGGCCGTGGATTAGGTGGGCCGAATCGGCCAGTTGGGCTGCAAAGCTGGCTGGGCCAGTCCGGTGGGGAGGAAAATGGCCAGGGGCCTGATCGGCTTTAAAAGGAAAAGAAACAGGTTATTTCCTTTTATACAAAAAGGGAAGTGTAGATATATTTATTTGGTAAGGCAAATAAATACAAGTTGAGCTCAAAACTGACATGGATCTACTTTGACATATTTCAAAGCATGACAACTTGAACCGGAGCAAATCGGAGAAAGATCAAGGTTAGAATATTCGGAAACGAGAGTGGTTTTAAATGCCAGTTTGTTTGGGATGATTCCATACGAATGGAATATTTATTGTAGCTCCCTAAAATATTGGGAGGATATGTTATAAAGAGAAATCACCATGTGAATATCCCTCAATTTAGTGGACCACGGATCCACGCAATTTATTTGGTTGAGTTTTTTTTTTAAAAGGTTGCATGATGAGATGATGCAATGCAAGAGATGCAACAAACAAAACAAATCACACGACAAAACTCAGAGTAGCTGGAAGTCTTCTGGAGCGTCGGTCTCGGGGCGTTACACCCATCTACAAATGAACAGCTCAAAAGCGCAGAGATAAATAATGATGCCGTTCAAGAGACCATCATGGATAGCTAAGTTGCCTGGCACCTCACTGCATGTCATATAGTAGGAGAAACGGATCATATTTCACGTTATCTTGTGTGCTCAGTGGACAATATATATAACATGTAGAGTAAAAAAGTGATGCAACAAGTGTACAACCTCTTTGGCGAAGCAATGTCGATCTCAGCGTGATTGGGTTAGTCGGTGAGGATGCTCCGGCTGATTTGGCTGTCAGAGGAGGGGAAGATCATAGGCGTCTGGAGATGGAGCCCGGAGTACTGCTCCATTGTGATGGAGGGTTTTGACGTTGGAGCAGCTCCGCTGAGTTGTACGACGGCGAGGCTGAAGTAGGACAAGAGAGACAATGTTAACCTGAGTGGAATTCTAATACATCTCCAATAGATGCCGTAAAATACATAACCACAAAGTGCTAGATGTAAAATACATCAGCCGCTCACCTCTGAACTTGACTGGTGAAACTGAACTTAACTGTCGAAACTGAATTTTGCTGTCGAAACTGAATTTTACTGTCGAAACCGAACACGCTAGTAGCAGAAAAGCCGTAGCAGGAGCAGCAGCGCGTGTGAGAGCCGGGGCAGCTGGTCATATAGCAGCATCTCGGGTAGCAGCTGCAGTGACAAGATCCTAAGCTTCGGGATGCCCAAGGCACCCCAAGGTAATATTCAAGGAAGATCCAAGCAACTAAGCTTGGGGATGCCCCGGAAGGCATCCCCTCTTTTGTTTCCAACATTATCGGTAACCTCACTTGGAGCTATGTTTTCATTCGTCACATGATATGTGTTTTGCTTGGAGAATCAATTTATTTTGTTGGGATTTGCTTGCTGTTATTTAGAATAATGTTTTTCATCTTTATTTCAATAAAAGTGGCAATTATAGCCTTTGCCATGCTTATTTTGCAAGTATACATGTTGCTGTTTCAAATAAAAAGTTTATCGCTGTTGCAAAAATTCCCTAGAAAAGTAAGAATGTGATAAAATGCTGAAACTTTTTGAAAAATAATCTCTGATACATTTTTTAAAGTGTGGTATTTTTTCAGAATTTTTGGGGTTAGGGAAGTATGATGAATCTTGCATTCTTTATAGACTGTACTGTTTTGGCAGATTGTTGTTATGGTTGCATTGTTTGCATATGTTTGCTTGTTTAATGATTCTATTTGAGGATATGACTATTAAATATGCAGAGGCATTTAGTATTCAATGTTGAATAATAATTTTAGTAATTTTCTACAGTAGAGAATGATAAGGTTTTGCACTGATTTATACTACTTATCTCATTAGTTCTTGTTGAGTTTTGTGTGGATGAAGTTTTTGAGATTTAGGGAAACCATGATATGAGAGGAATTAAGGAGACACAAAAGCTCAAGCTTGGGGATGCCCAAGGCATCCCAAGTTAATATTCAAATAAGTCTCAAGTATCTAAACTTGGGGATGCCCCGGTAGGCATCCCACCTTTCTTCTTCAACAATTATCGGTTAGTATCGATTGAGACTAAGTTTTTGCTTCTTCACTTGAGTTGTGATATTCTTAGAATGTCATTTTATTTTTATTTTGCTTGATGTTTTAATAAAATTCTTAGAACTGAAAGTTTTTAAATAAAATAGAGTCCTCAATTAGTTTTCAGGGAGGCTAGGTAAGCGACATTCACATCCCATCAACGAAGCTCTTTTGTATGGAATTGCTCTAGTGCTTCACTTATATCCTATGAGTGAATTGTTGACTAAATTGAATGTAGTGAAGTTGAAATCATATCATGCCTAGTGGTAGCTTCACATTGGGTTTAGAAAGTGAAATCTTTTGAGGCTTGACAATCACAATATTGGTCATACAAGCAATTCATGAATAATTAGTATAAGGAAGAGAACTTTGACATACAAATACACAATATTGGAAATATTTTGTGATTGTGAGCTCCCATAAAAATATTATATGCCAAAATTGTTGACGTTGAAGAAGGAAGACAACGTAATGATTTATGTTTGTTGATATTCACATAGAAGTTATATTGTCATAGATCCTTCAATGTGGTGCTTTGCCCCTATCTATGCTAGCCAAAAATTCCGCACCAAGTAGAGCTACTACTTGTGCATCCAAAAACCATTAAACCCAAATCTTGTTTTGAGAGTCAACCATACCTACCTACGAATTGAGCAAGATCCTTCAAGTAAGTTGCCATCGGTGCAATAAGGCAATAAAGATTGCTTCTAAAAGTGTTAGATCATTTAGTGTAAGAGAAAATTGAGCGTTGTACGAACTTGTGATGGCAAAGAATAAAAGCGACAAATTGCATAATAAAGGTTGCTATCATAAGGGGCAATATAACGTGACGTTATTTTGCACTAAGAGGTTGTGCATACAAACAAATAAGCGCATGGCAACCTATGCTTCCCTCTGCGAAGGGCCTATCTTTTACTTTATATATTTACTTTTATGCAAGAGTCAAAGTTTTTATTTCTATTCCTTTTTATTTTTCTCCTTTGGCAAGCATCATGTGGTGAGGAAAGATCTAGGCACATATGTCCAGCTGAATATGGGTAGCATGAGTTATTATTGTTGACATCACCCAAAGGTGAATACGTTGGGAGGCGAAATTATAAGCCCCTATCTTTCTATGTGTCCGGTTGAAATGTTTTGCTCATGTGTATGCAGTGAGTGTTAGCAATCATAGAAGACTATATGATGGTTGAGTATGTGGAGCTCTTACTTAGACTCTGTTGAATAAGTTGAATTGCAATTGTTTGGTGACTAAGAACATAGGTTGTTGAGTTTCAAGAGAATTCATTATTTGAACCATAACATGTGAATTGGTTGCTACTATAACATGAGAAGTTTTATAAGAAAAAATTGCTGTTATGATGATCGGAAAAGTGATTGAAATTATCATTGTTCAAACTTATGCACTTTGCTAGCATTCACACTTCATAAATTATTTCTTTTATCATTTACCTACTCGAGGACGAGTAGGAATTAAGCTTGGGGATGCTGATACGTCTCCAACGTATCTATAATGTATGAAGTATTCATGCTAATATACTATCATTCTTGGATGTTTTACAATCATTTTATAGCAACTTCCTATCATTTTTTGGGACTAACCTATTGACCCAGTGCCCAGTGACAGTTCTTGTTTTTTGCTTGTTTTTACATCGCAGGAAATCAATATCAAACGTAGTCCAAACACCATGTAACTCCTTGGAGAATTTTGATGGACCAGAACACCCAGGATGGGCCAGAGCAGCACGTGGGGGGTGCCCCGAGGGGGGTACAACCCACCAGGGCGCGCCTGGGCCCCCAGGCGCGCCCAGGTGGGTTGTGCCCACTTTGGTGGCCTCCCGCTGAAAGGATCGAGATGGACCTAGAGGGGGGGGGTGAATAGGTACAATTACAAATTTTAATTATTACTAAGCAATTTTAGGCAATAATGCGGAATATGAGAGTGAGCCTAACAATTGCAAGAGTAGTACTAAGTGCTAAGCAAGTAACACGTGTATGAAAGGAAACAAGCACAATATGAGATAAGTAAGAGCTAAGAGACAAGTAACCACAAGTAGAGAGTTAGGGTTAGGAATAACCGCAACTCTGGGAGACGAGGATGTATGCCGATGTTCACTTCCTTGGAGGGAAGCTACGTCACCGTTAGAGAGGTGGATGTTACCACGAAGGCACACCAACGCCACGAAGGCTCACCCTATTATCCCTTTGAGACAACACCACGAAGGCGTTTCTCAACCACTAGTGGTAGACCTTGGGGTGGTCTCCAAACACTCACAAACTTTTCTGGGGGTAATCACAAAGGTCAATTCCTCTCCGAAAGACTCCTTCCGCCTAGGAGTCTCCAACCTCCAAGAGTAACAAGAACGATGGGGAAAATCTCAAGACTTGCTCAAATCATGAATTCCTTTTGTGCAAAAAAAGAGAGGGAGTGGATCTATCACTTTATCGGACAACTTCTCTCAAATGCTCTCAAATCCCTTGGGGATCTAAGATTTGGTGTGGAGGAGTGAGAGAGAGAATAAAATGTGTTCTAGGGTTTGTTAAAAGTGAGTGGTCAGTCCTCTCCCGTGGGGAAGAAGGGCTATATATAGTGTGAGCACAAATGTGGCCGTTATAGCATAAGTGAATGGGCAGGCCGGACATCCGGGCAGGGTGGTCGGACATCCGGGCTGGCGAGGCACTAGAAGAACAAAGGAGAAGCCAGGAGAAAAATAGAGGGGCCGGACATCCGGAGCAAGGCCCGTATATCCGGGCGAAGCCCGGACATCTGGCAGCAACGTGCAAACCTACTGGAGTTGGGATGACAGGGAGCCGGACATCCGGGGAAAATACCAGACATCCGGCATGGCTGGGAGACCCGGACATCCGGGGTGCTGCCCGGACATCCGGCGTGAGCGTGAAGACTTACTGGTGTCTAAACATCAGTGACCCGGACATCCGGCTGGCAGCCCGGACATCCGGCATGGGAGCAAACAGAACATGTGCACAAAGTATTTTTGTGTGACCCTAAGTTTTTTATTGAAGCAAGGAATTATTGTAACTTGAGCAAGTATTTAACTAACCCTACCGATCCCCTCTTAATAGCGCGGTACCCTATACTCAAGAAACCAAATATCAAATCAATTTTTATGCTTTATCCTTGAGTAAAATCACTTGTATGCCCTTGATCCACACACTTCGATGAGCCGGGGACTAACACCTGAGATTTACTTAACAACCATTGTTAGTCCCCTACATGTATATTGTCATCAACATCAAAACATGATGTAAGGGCATGATTGCACTTTCAATCTCCCCCTTTTTGTTTGTTGATGACAATCACACATGTAGTATCACAGTTGTAATAAATAGTCTTAGCATTGACAAATATGAGAGCAAGAGTACAAAGTAAGTTGATGTTTCTATTTGTATTTGGCTCCCCCTCATTGTGAGCATGAGATGAATATGTTAACACATGGACAAAACAAAATCCATATCCACAAGGTAAACAACATAGACTCACATGATCAAGATAATAAGATAACAACATAGTCTCACTTAGTCTCACTTGATCAAGACAATAGCATAGGTAGCAACATAACAAGTTCATAACAAGTTCAAATAATAGTAGGGCTAACACAAATAGCTAATACATCAAGTATGACCACATTAAGATACTACTTCTCCCCCTTTGACAACAACAAGTAAAAAGGGGCGAAGAGCTAAACGCACTCGGTCACTCCTGGCGGATGTCATCATGATCATCAAAGAACTCAGGATACTCGTCATGAGATGGGAAAACGAAGGTAGAGGTGGACGTAGCCACGGGAATACGACCATCATCACTCATGGGACTCCCACGGTTACGGAGGCGCTGCTTGAGCTGATTCTTGGAGATGATGAAGCACTTCTGAACATCATGATTTTGATGACAGCTGAAAGTGATTGACCTCATGATAGAAGATTGAGCCTTGCTGAGGAACATGGCAAGGCATCCATGAGGAGCTGGCGACGAAGATGGAACAGAGGAATCAGTGCGTTGAGTCCCACCAGCAGGCCTCTTAGACTGAGAACGAGCAACAGTCTGAGCAGCAGGCATCACACGCATGTGAGAAGCAGGCTTCCAACTAGAATGAATAGCAGCCTTAACCACCTCAAAGGGAGCAGTGTGATCAATCAGAGCCTGAATGAAAGGAGCATGAGGAAACTGGCGCGTCTGAATGAAACTACAAAGACGGATCTCATGCCAAATGAAATGGGCTATGTCCAGAAGCTCAGTGGGTTTGTCATGCATATGAACCATCAAGTCAATGCAATAGTGTAAGCCCTTGAGCGATCTCCATTCTTAGGATAGAGAGTGCGGAGCACACACTGATAGAGGATGTAGTAAGGAGCATGGAAGATAGATACCTCATTGAGTGGATATGCAAGTTCTTCTTTAGAGAGCTGAGAGGTAGGTTTGACAAGTGGCAAGCAAGCATCAATCGCTTTGGGCTTGTGCTCAGGATCAATACTGTGGATGCAATGGCCAACACCGGAGAGACCCAAAATCTGAACAAACCTGTCATAGGTGATGCTCATAGTAGTGTTATCAGTCATCCAGGTGAGAGTGTTGTTCGGACCAAAGAAACAGGTGGCATAGAACTGTAGAATGGCAGCTTCATTCCAATCACACCTGAAGGTCATTGTGGGACCAAGGCTAATATCATCAATGATCTTGACCGGATTGTTAGGGAACATGTCAGGATTCTCACGCAGGAATTTGAGATCCAAGTATGAGTGAGAAGCAAGTCCATGCCCACGAACAAAACTGGAATAGAGATCCTGCTGCATTTGAGTCCGAACCGAGGATCCTCCACATCAGCCACTATCGGTGTCAAAACCGGCGGATCTCGGGTAGGGGGTCCCGATCTGTGCGTCAAGGCTGATGGTAATAGGAAGCAAGGGACACAGATGTTTACCCAGGTTCGGGCCCTCTCGATGGAGGTAAAACCCTACTTCCTGCTTGATTAATATTGATGATATGGGTAGTACAAGAGTAGATCTACCACGAGATCGTAGAGGCTAAACCCTAAGAGCTAGCCTATGATGGTACGAATGTAATTGTGATCGGCCTTCTAAGGACCAACCTCTCCGGTTTATATAGACACTGGAGAGGGCTAGGGTTTACATGGAGTCGGTTACAAGGAAGGAAATATAATATACGGATCGCCAAGCTTGCCTTCCACGCCAAGGAAAGTCCCATCCGGACACGGGCCAAAGTCTTGAGTCTTGTATCTTCACGCTTCAATAGTCCGGATGTTGTACACAGTTCAGGTGTCCGGATACCCCCTAATCCAGGACTCCCTCAGTAGCCCCTGAACCAGGCTTCAATGATGATGAGTTCAGTGCGCAGTATTGTCTTCGGGATTGAAAGGCGGGTTCCTCCTCCGAATACTCCAAAGTAATAATCGAACACTCAAGTCGTGTCCGGATCTGAAAAATGATCTTCGCATACCACCGTAGAGAGAATGATATTTCACAAATGCAATCTGCTGACAACTTTTTCTGGTGACGTGACACGTTATTATGATCGGATCCATTATTCAAACCGTTTCCCCACAACCAGCTACAACGCATATTACGAGGCGGTTTCTGTGACACGTCTTGTCAAGGCAGAGATCATGTCCCCTTATTACGGAATTCTCATCAATACATGTATGGGTAATCTCACCACGCCATTAATTGTGGCGCTTGGGAAACAAGCGATTTCCAACGGGCAAGTGGGGAGGCGCACCGCTTCCGGTGCCTCTATAAAGGGATAAGATTCCCCCATTTTCACCCACGCCTTCTTCCTCCTTTGCCCACTCTTGCCCCCTCGAGCCCCAGCGCCCAAGCCCAAGTCTTCCCCGCACAGCTAAACATGTCCGGAGCAGAAGGCAAGTGGGTGGCTTCCACCGTCAAGGAGAAGCACATTGCAAATCTTCGGGCGGCCGGATACTTGGCCGCGGACATAGCGCATAGTCTACCAGATGCCGGGCAGGTCATTCTGACCCCAGGACCCCACGAGAGGGTCGTATTCGTCGCCCACCTCGTCCGTGGACTGGGATTTCCACTCCATCCCTTCGTCCGCGGGCTCATGTTCTACTACGGGCTAGATTTCCACGATCTAGCCCCAAATTTCGTCCTCAACATCTCGGCGTTCATCGTCGTGTGAGAGGCCTTCCTCCGCATCCGGCCTCACTTCAGCCTATGGCTGCAAACTTTCTGCGTGAAGCCGAAGGTGGTAAGTGGCCAACAGGTGGAGTGCGGAGGGGCCATGGTGGGCAGAATGCCCAATGTCACATGGCTCGACGACTCCTTTGCGGAGACCGTAAAAGGGTGGCAATCGGGGTGGTTCTACATCACCGAGCCACGTGGCGCCGACTGGGCAGCGGCCCCCGAGTTCCGATCCAGAGCCCCCATGCGGTTCACCTCCTGGGAGAAGAAGGGCCTGTCCTGGGGCGATTCCACGGAGCTGGCTGGACTCCAAACATGCGTCAAAAGCATGAAGGACCAGAACATCAAGCTTGTCAACGTGATCCAGGTCATGCTCGTTCGCCGGATCCTGCCCTGCCAGAGGCGGGCAGTCAATCTATGGGAGTTCGTCCCAACCGAGCACCAGACGCTCCTAAGGCTCTACGACATGACACACAAAGGCGCATGGAAGGTGCTATTCAAGGCCTCTGAAGTGCCTCCTCCCACATCCGAGGACCGCGGGCTTCACGCCGCGTGGGCTCCTAGGCCGGTGAGTTTTCAGACTGACACCCGACCCAGTTCTCCCCAATATATTCATGGGAGTGCCTTAAGTAGTTGTGCATATTTGCTTCAGGATTACGTGGAGACAGCGGAGCGGGTTTACTGCCCGGCTCTGCTGCCAGAAGGCCCAGCAGATGCTCTCCTGACGGAGATGCTGGTCCCGACACCGTACAAGGTGCCGGAGAAGAAGGCCGAGAAGAAGGCCTCGGGGACCCGAAAGGGTCTCCGGCGTAAGGTCGTGCCAGAAGCCTCGTCCGAAGACGACGAGGCGGACTCCTCCCACGAAGGGGAGGAGGAAGAAGAAGAAGACGCCCCATCCGAAGAGGATGGGGGGCACCGGGGGAGCGAACCGGGGGGGGGGGCGAAAAAGGTCCTTGGCGCAGGGCCGTCATTCCCCTGTCGTTCGATGACGACGAGTCAGATTCCTCCCGCGGAGGCGGGGGGAATCAAGAAGAGATCCTACCTCCTCCCATTGGGGGGAGAAGAAGAGAAAAGCCGCCCCAAGAGGGGAGGCTGGGGCGTCCAAGAAGGGGAAGGGTCCCCTTCCGGACTACTCCGCCACGGCCGCTCTCATCGAGGAGGGGTGGCTGCCCAGGGGAAGCCCCTAGCGTGATCGTAAGTGTCTGGGGAGGCTGGGGCGTCCAAGAAGGGGAAGGGTCCCCTTCCGGACTACTCCGCCACGGCCGCTCTCAGCGAGGAGGGGTGGCTGCCCAGGGGGAAGCCCCTAGCGTGATCGTAAGTGTCTGCATTCTATCATGACTTCACTTCACAGTTTTTATATTTATAATGCCGAACATATATGCAGTTCGGCCAGGGATTGCCCCGAGGTATCCTCCTCCGGGTCCCTGAGCCATTCGGAGATGAATTCGCTTCCGATGGACACTACTCCTCAACCCGCGGACGACATGGAGGTACTATCCCAAAGGTTCCTAGAGCGGGGGGAGGTGACTCTGGAGACGCCCCGAGGCGGGGTCCCAGACGTCGGACATGCGGGGTTCAAGATCCCCGCGGATCGTGTCGACGAGAGCCACGGCCAGCCGGGTTCTCAGCCGCACACAATTCCGGAACCTTCGATGGTTCCGGACTCAGGCGGGCGACCCCTCGCTAGGGAGGGTGGGCCGTCTGTGTCGCGGACTTCCGTTGCGCATGAGGCGCCGGACGTCTGCTGGAAGCGCTTTGTGGCGCTTCCTTGGATGAGGGGCACCGTACTCTTATGAGTACGATGATTCAGAAGGTTTCGTCCGCCAAGAGCGGACTAACCGAAGCTTGCACAAGCCTCCTAACAGGCTTTGAGGTAAGTAATAAATATGTGCAAAATTACCACCCGATAGGTAGTATCCCCTGATACTCTGTTTTGCATTTGGAAAGAAAAGCCGAGCAGAGGGTCAATTATAATCCACAGGAGTCTAATCATAAGTATTATTGTGAATAAGCAGGCTGTGCTGCTTGCTGCTGCTGCCCGTACTGCCGAGGTTACCGATCTGAAGCGGGACCTGGAGTAGGCGCAAGGAGAGCTCGACCTCACGAAGAGGCAGCTCGAAGAGAACAAGGGTAAGTAATTCCCACTCTTATGCATTTAAGGATAGGCAAAATTGGTGGGTCTAACACCTAAGTGTCGTGACCGTGTAACAGGGTCCACCACCGAGGTTTCGTCCCTGAAGAAGGCGCTGTTCGAGGCCGAAGAAAAAACGGCCTCGGAGTGTAAGGAGCGCGAAAAGCAAAGTGTTAGAGTAGGTGAGGTACAACAAGAGCTCCAGGACCTCGGCAAGAAATGCAAGTCCGCGGAGCATGATCTGAAGGCGAAAGAGGCCGAGCTTGCGAAGGCCCTTGTGAATTTGAAGGACGCCAAGGCTGAAGCCGAGAAAGCACAGCAGGAGATCCAGGAGGCCAAGAAGATAGCAGCAGGTAAGAAGTTCTTTATGCAAAGCAAACATGTGGAGGATGCATTTCTTTTACTTACTCGAATTCGGAGCTCTCCAGGGGTGTTGGCAGATCTGCCACGCAGCGTATCAGACGCTGCGGAGTTCTACGGTGCCCAGGAGGGGAACTCAACGAAGAAGCTGTTCTGGTCCCAGTATGCTGGGGCCGAACACCCTATGCCTCTGAGTGACCAACTTAAGCAGTTGGTCGAACTCCATAGGGCGGCCAAACTGGCTATGAAAGGTTTCATAGTCCGGATGTGGCCTGGTGAGCTCATGCCCAGTAGCTACTTCGGCCTGATCAAGTGGATGGTGGATGCCTGCCCGCGGCTTGAGGTGATCAAGCGATCCGTGTGCATCGAGGGTGCCCGCCGAGCCCTTGCCCGCGTCAAAGTGCATTGGGGCAAGATGGATGCGGAGAAGCTGGTCAAGGACGGGCCGCCGGAGGGCAAGGCGCATCGCCATCCTGAGCTGTACTATGATGGCGTTATGAAGGGTGCTCGTCCCGTGGCTGATGAATGTACCAAGGACACCATATTTGAATGAATTCACTTCTGCCGTGTTTGTATTTCAAGGACAAAGTTACTTGTGCTATGTAGCGCTTTTGTTATTTAAAATATTACCTTCTGTGCGGCTATTTATAAAATCCTGAAAGTAGGCCAGTCGTCGGCTTCCGCCCCCATGTGACTAGCGCTGGGGTGTTTGTGGAAAACCCGGACACTCTTTATCCAATTATTTGGTCCCTTAAGGAGGTGTCTGGCGCAGCGAACGAGGCAATCAAACTATGCGGCTTTATAACTTTCACTTAGCCATAGAATTCTACAATTTTAAATTTCGGCGAAGCCCCTAGAATCCGGAAGGCCGAATTGGGGTGCTATATACGCCTAGATCAGACAAAGTCGATTTATCGCCTAAAGCGGAAAATCTTTAAGGATTTTAGTACCTCTCGAACAGCGACCAGCTCTCGCCACATCATGGGGTCAGTTTTCGGCTTTCTCTACTGAGGTGCTCGTCCGAAAGAACCGGGACACAATCGCAGTAGTTCTCCCTGCGCTACCTTAGCCGATATAGCGGAACGTAAGGCACCAAAACAAGGGAGCCGGGCTATCCCAACTGTAGACCCAAGACATGATTCGGAGCTGATGCATATAGTGCTATAAGTTCGGGGTGCCGCACTATTGAGAGTGGTCGGACTTTTATTTGCCATATTACGGGGCGCCATGAGAAGCCCCTAGCAAACTGACTGTACCAAGGTGTATGGATGCAAAACCAAATAAACATTTATAGGAGAAAGAATGCTCCAATAAGAATAATAACCTGACATTCTATATAATCTCCCATTGACGAAAAATATGTTTAAGCGTATGTTTACAATGGATGCATTAAGCAGAGATAAAAATAGGACTATTTGACATGTCCTATCCAGGGGCAAGCTGTGTACAGATAGATGAAGCAGGTATAATGATCGTAAATAGATTCCACCTGGGTATTTCCTTCTACGCACAACGTCTGTTGCCTCCTTGGATGTCTCTTCCATATGAGTCCGACAATTCGGCTCTTCTGAGGACGCTGCACTAACGCGGTGTCCTGAAAGGTAAGAGGGAAAGAGTATGAAGGTATTTAGCGGTTAGCCGCATTATCAACTGAGTCGTTGATGCGCCTCCGCCTATGCCCAAGGTATCTTGAGTGCGTAATTGTGTACGGGTGGCACGAATGCTTCTTTGGAGGGGCTTGAGCGGAGGCCGGACTGCTAATCACAATCTTGATATTCATGATGCTCCTGTTGCGGGGTGCTCCGGACTCGTTTGACAGTGCTCGAAGCTGTTGCCGGATTGGTTTGTCGGAGGAGGCCGCATTGTACTTCTGCCGCAAGGGCTGTCGTATGCTCTTCTGTAAGAAGGGAGCGGTCCATATTTCCGTTGACAGTGATGACCCCGCGCGGTCCCGGCATCTTGAGCTTGAGATATGCATAGTGTGGCACCACATTGAATCTAGCGAATGCGGTTCGTCCGAGCAGTGCGTGGTAGCCGCTGCGGAAAGGGACGATGTCGAAGATTAGCTCTTCACTCCTGAAGTTGTTTGGGGATCCGAAGACTACTTCCAATGTTATAGAGCCCGTGCAGCGGGCCTCTACTCCAAGAATAACACCTTTAAAGGTAGTTTTAGTGGGCTTGATCCTTGAAGGATCAATGCCCATCTTGCGCACTGTGTCCTGATAAAGCAGGTTCAGGCTACTGCCGCCGTCCATAAGGACACACGTGAGGTGGAATCCATCGATGATTGGGTCTAAGAGCAATGTGGCTGAGCCGCCGTGATGGATGCTGGTAGGGTGATCCCTACGGTCAAAGGTGATCGGACAAGCTGACCATGGATTGAACTTGGGGGCGACTGGCTCCATCGCATAAACGTCCCGTAGTGCCCGCTTACGTTCCCGCTTGGGGATGTGGGTGGCGTAGATCATGTTGACCGTTTTCACCTGGGAGGGAAATTTCTTTTGTCCCCCCGTATTCGGACGCCGGGGCTCATCGTCATCGTCGCTGTGCAGCCCCTTGTCCTTGTTTTCGTTGTTTATCTTGCCGGCCTATTTCAACACCCAGTAGTCTCTATTGGTGTGGTTGGCTGGTTTGTCCGGTGTGCCATGAATTTGGCACGAGCGCTCTAGTATGCGGTCCAGACTGGACGGTCCCTGATTATTTCTTTTGAACGGCTTTTTCCGTTGTCCGGACTTAGGTCCGCTGAATCCGGCGTTGACTGCCATGTCTTCAGTGTTGTCGCCGTTGTTCCGTCTCCTATGTCTGTTGCGTCGTGGCTTGCTGTTAGCATCGCGGCCGTCCGAAGTACCTGAATGTGCCGTGGTGCCGCTGTGATCCAACCAGCTATCCTCACCCGCACAAAAACGGGTCATTAGGGTTGTGAGAGATGCCATAGACTTGGGTTTTTCCTGGCCAAGGTGTCGAGCGAGCCACTCGTCACGGATATTATGCTTAAAAGCCGTCAGGGCTTCGGCGTCCGGACAGTCAACTATTTGGTTCTTTTTAGTGAGGAACCGAGTCCAGAATTTCCGGGCTGACTCTCCGGGCTGCTGAGTAATGTGGCTCAGGTCATCAGCGTCCGGTGGTCACACATATGTGCCCTGGAAGTTGTCAAGGAATGCGTCTTCCAGGTTTTCCCAATTGCCAATAGAATTTGCTGGCAGGCTGTTTAACCAGTGCCGGGCTGGTCCTTTGAGCTTAAGGGGGAGATTGATTGCGTGTAGATCATCTCCGCGGGCCATGTGAATGTGGAGAAGGAAATCTTCGATCCATACTGCGGGGTCTGTTGTGCCATCGTATGATTCGATGTTTACGGGTTTGAATCCTTCTGGGAATTCATGATCCATCACTTCGTCAGTGAAGTAGAGGGGGTGTGCGGCGCCTCTGTGCCGGGCTATGTGGCTACACAGGTCGGATTGTTCTGGGTTGCTATGTTCAGCCCGGTCGGACTTGTTGATGATGTATCCGGCGCCACGGTCATCGTTGCGCACTGCGGCGCGCCCCCTCGATCCGTAGATCGATCTTGGCTGTCCTGCTTTGTTTTCTAGAATATCTTGCAGGTCATGCCTGTTTCCCTGAGCCATAGTGTATCGACGTGGGGGTGCAGGCTGGTATCCGGGCTGGTATCCCGTTTTATCCCAGCCACGGGGTGGCCGGTCAGCCGTTTGGCGTTCGAGTCCATATTCCTCGGCTGCCAGGACTTTGGTCCATCTGTCTGTGAGCAGGTCTTGATCAGCTTGGAGTTGCTGCTGCTTCTTCTTTAGGCTCCTCGCAGTGGCTATAAGCCTACGCTTGAAGCACTCCTACTCTACAGGATCCTCAGGCACGCCGAATTCGTCGTCGCTGAGGCTGATCTCATCTTCGGAGGGGGGCATGTAGTTGTCCTCCTCCGGGTATGCGTCTGTCGCCTGTTCTTCTGGGTTGACCTGCTCATCTTCCTATTCGGCCTGCTCGAAGGCGGGCTGGTCAGGGTCATATTCTTCTTCGGCGCCATCCAAATTATTTTCGTCTCCGGTGCCGGTGTTGCTATGGGGGGGCTTGGAGCGGCGCCGACGACGCCCATTCTTTGATTTTATTCCCGAGGGGTTTTCCTTCGTTGCCTCGTCGCCATTAGTTTCCTTCGGAGTG
>NC_041389.1:115251558-115262602 GCF_002162155.2 Triticum dicoccoides
ATATGAGGAGGTGGTCGTCCACCGCCCGGTGAGCGGTGGCTCCTGTAATTCTCCTACATCGTCGTCCATACCATCGATGTCTTCAGAGTCGAAGTCAAGCACGTCGATTCGATCATCGATCGTGGCAATGAAGTGGGTGGTGGGTGGGCAACGAATTGCGTCGTTGTCTGCTTCCCAGTCGAGCCGGACATAGTTCGGCCCGGAGTCTTCTGACAAGGAGAGAGACTTCAATAAGTCCAGCATGTCGCCGAAGGGCGAGTGCTGAAAGACGTCCGCCGCGGTGAACTCCATCACCGGAGCCCAACCAGGATCGGCGGGCTCGGGGGCGCGTGGACTGGAACCTGCGTCCGGATATGAATCCGGGGGTCCGGAGTCATAGGCTCCCTCAGAGGTGAGACCTGTGCTCGGCTCCATCGCTGATGAGGGTACGGCCTGCAGGGCGGGGTCCAGCCCTCTGTCCTTGGGCGAGGCAACCTGCCCCGGATTTAGATCCGAGGCTTCTGCCAGGGTGATATCCCGAGTAACGTCTGACAGCAGGTCTAAGCCGTGCTCATCGTGACTGTTCGGCGCTCCTGGCGCTGGCCCGAATCCGTCGAAGATCAAGTCTCCGCGGATATCTGCCGTGTAGTTCAGGTTTCCGAACCGAATTTGATGGCTGTGGGGCATATCTATCGATCTGCTCCAGGCGGCCAAGTGAATTGGCCCGCAGCGCGAAACTGCCGAACACGAAGATCTGTCCGGGGAGGAAAATCTCACCCTGGACAGCATCGTTGATGACGATTGAAGGAGCCATCGAGCCTGACAGAGACGGCACAGAGG
Source organism: Triticum dicoccoides (assembly GCF_002162155.2). Taxonomy (NCBI): domain Eukaryota; kingdom Viridiplantae; phylum Streptophyta; class Magnoliopsida; order Poales; family Poaceae; genus Triticum; species Triticum dicoccoides. The sequence continues at coordinate 115,252,378 of NC_041389.1, forward strand.
AACTCTCAATGAAAGCACCAATGTCGGTGTCAAAACCGGCGGATCTCGGGTAGGGGGTCCCGATCTGTGCGTCAAGGCTGATGGTAACAGGAAGCAAGGGACACAGATGTTTACCCAGGTTTGGGCCCTCTCGATGGAGGTAAAACCTAACTTCCTGCTTGATTAATATTGATGATATGGGTAGTACAAGAGTAGATCTACCACGAGATCGTAGAGGTTGAACCCTAAGAGCTAGCCTATGATGGTATGAATGTAATTGTGATCGGCCTTCTAAGGACCAACCTCTCCGGTTTATATAGACACCGGAGAGGGCTAGGGTTTACATGAAGTCGGTTACAAGGAAGGAAATATAATATCCGGATCGCCAAGCTTGCCTTCCATGCCAAGGAAAGTCCCATCCGGACACGGGCCGAAGTCTTGAGTCTTGTATCTTCATGCTTCAATAGTCCAGACATTGTACACAGTCCGGCTGTCCGGATACCCCCTAATCTAGGACTCCCTCAGCCACCATCTCATATTGATTGACATCCTGATGAAACGTAAGATATTAAACTGCCCCCACAGTTTTGAAGTCGTGAGGACAGCGATCCCCGCTGTCAGGAAGCTCCATAGAGATGTGACGACCATGGACAACGGGCATTGCAGAACCACGAACTTGAGGCACCGACGCCCTCCTAGTACTAGGCTTGGACTGACCAATGGAGTGTCTTGGTGCACGGACCTCCTCTTCCTCCCCAACATAGTCCGCATCATCAGAATCCGAGTCCGACGGACTAGTGGATGGTGCCCGCTTCTTCTTCTTGGTGGTGGTGGTGTTCTTCTTCTTAGGCCGAGCATGCTCATTGGAGTCGGTTGAGCCTTGCCGGCGAACAACTGGAATGGATAATGAGAGATCCTGATGAGATGGAGCCAACAAGTATGAACAAGGATAAGACAAATTAAACAATGGGATGACCATTTTTGAGCATGACCATAGAATAAGTCCAGTGGTAGATCAAAAATGTGACATGACCATGATTTAAATTGATTAGCCGAGTTCATTGAAGATTGGTAGGCATAAGCAAGAGACACCAACACTCAAGAGAGACATAGACGCCAAGATATGCATGAGAGAGTGAAACCCTAAGATTTTTGCGGTCTCCATAGAAGTAGAAGGGAGTAGATATAGCATCCATACCCCTGGAAGAAGGCTCGGGGCGATCGGGGCCGCAGTTCTTCGTCCACGCCATGAGGAACTCCGGCGGTCACTCCCACACTACACCGGTCCCTCCCGAGGGATTCACAACACAACCCAAGAAATGGGTTGGATAGAATCGTAGATCAGTAGGAGGAGAAGCCGAGAGCAGGATATCGGGGCCGGAGCTTGGAGGAGAGGGCCGGGGCAGCACCGGAGTGACACCCCGGCGGCAGCGGCTGTGAGGCGCGATGGGGAAGAGGAACGGGAGTGAATGGGGAAAACTGCCCCCAACTCCCGAGTCCCTCCCCCTGTTATGTGTGGCTGCGGTTGACGGACCAGACATCCGGGGCCTGGCCCGGATATCCGGCGAGCGGAGGTCAGAGAGCAGAGAAACAGGGGGCAGCGGGCCGGACATCCGCTGAGAAGCCCGGATATCCGACGTGTGAGGGGCAGCCAGTTATAGGATCAGGGCCCGGATGTCCGGTTAAAGGGGCCGGATGTCCGGCAATCCCAGTTTGGGCAACAGAAAGATCTGCTCCAGGGCCCGGATGTCCGGCAGAGGGGCCGGATGTCCGGCCACTGGACAACAAATTGAGACAAGAGAGAGTTTTGGAGGGGCCAACTAATGTGATTTGATATGGACTCCACCAAGGAGTTTTGAGAGGATTATAAATGTGACAACCTGAGTAATTCTAAGGCCATACTAAGATGTAATAACAGCCCTACTAAAATAAGGATGAAAGGTTCACGCAAGCAATGTACAAGCGGTGACCGAGGTCACCATGTTTGAGCATATGTAACATAGTGCCGCAAAGATGTAGACTTTGGGCACATAGTCATGACTCCATCATGTTAAAGCACCATAGTTTGAGAACCATGATAACTTTGAGAGTGTTTGTCCTATTTATGCATTATGTAGGGTGAGAATATTCATGAATTGAATGTCTCCCCCTAAATATATGCCTACATCAAGACAAAAAACATTATGAAAATGCATGCATGGGTACTAGATTTCACATAATGTTGTCAAGCTCCAAGATACCAAGTTCACGCCTAAGTCGACAAAACCTTGCTTCATCCAATGGTTTGGTGAAAATATCTGCAAGTTGCAAATCTGTACCAACATGATCGATGTGAATATCACCCTTTTCCACATGATCTCTCAAGAAGTGATACCTAATATCAATGTGCTTGGTGCGGAGATGATCCTTGGGGTTCTCAGCAATATTGATGGCACTTTCATTATCACATAGGGGAGGCACATGTCTATAAGTGATACCATAATCCTTCAAGGTTTGTGTCATCCATAGTAATTGAGTTGCACAACTGCCGGCTGCAATGTATTCAGCTTCTGCGATAGAGAGGGCAATACAATTTTGTTTCTTCGAGGACCAACTTACCAAGGAGCAACCAAGAAATTGATGCACCGTAGGTGGACTTACGATCCACTTTGTCTCCAGCCCAATACGCATCCGTGTACCCAATGAGATCAAACTTAGCATCCTTGGGGTACCATAGACCCAACTTTGGGGTGTGAACAAGGTATGTAAGAATATGCTCAACCGCCTTATGATGACTTTCCCTAGGGGAAGCTTGAAATCTAGCACACATGCATACACTAAACATGATGTCTGGTCTAGATGCACAAAGATGAAGCAATGAACCAATCATAGAGCAGTATTTAGATGGGTCGAAAGGAATACCGTTGGTGTATTCAGTGAGTACAATTTTGGTTGGCATGGGTGTCTTACATGGACTAGCATCAGTCATACCGAACTTCTCTAGGATATCCTTGAGGTATTTTTCTTGAGACAGGAAATTCCTTCTTGAAATTGTTGAATTTGAAATCCAAGAAAGAACTTCAAATCCGTATTGAGTGACATTTCAAAATTCTTGGTCATGGAGTCCGCAAACTTCTTGCACAAATGAATGTTAGGAGAACCAAAAATTATATCATCTACATAGATTTGGCATAAGATCAAATCACCCTTGTCCCTCTTAGTAAAAAAGAGTGGGATCGATCACCCCTCTCACAAAGCCATCATCGAGTAAAAACTTCTTAAGATGATCATACCAAGAACGAGGTGCTTGTTTGAGGCCATACAGAGCCTTATGAAGTTTATACACATAGTCTTTGTGATCGGGATCAATGAACCCGGGTGGTTGTGACACATATACTTCTTCTTGTAGAGGACCATTAAGGAAAGCACTCTTTACATCCATTTGATGCAATGTAAATCCATTGAAAGCAGCATAAGCAAGTAAGATGCGAATGGATTCAAGACGAGCAACGGGGGCGAAGGTCTCACCAAAGTCCAAACCTTCAACTTTTGAGTACCCTTGAGCCACTAACCTTGCCTTGTTGCGGATGATTATACCATTCTCATCTCGCTTGTTCTTGAAAATCCATTTTGTTCCAATGACATTGTGTTCAGTAGTTGGCCTCTTGACTAATGACCACACTTGGTTGCCTTCAAAACTGTTCAACTCTTCTTGCATAGCAACGAGCCAATCGTTGTCCATCAATGCATCTTGTACCTTGAGAGGTTCAACACTAGACACAAACGAGAAGTGAGCACAAAAGTTAGTCAACTGTTTACGAGTGACTCTACCTTTTGATATGCCGGTGAGAATTTTTTCAACATCAACACGACCGGCCACTCGAGGCATGATGGAGGTTAGAGTTTCTCGAGGTTCAACTTCATGTCCATCATCCACGTCCTCAACATATGGATCATTAATGTGTGGAGGAAGATCTTCTTGTTCATATTGCATTTGTTGAGGTTCATCATCAATGATTGGACTTTCTTGTTCTTGCCCTTGATGATGATCTTGTTCTTGAGGATTATCATGAAGAGGAACTTGATCATCTTCTTTTACTTGAGCTAAGGGCATCGGCTGAGTAGTAGGAACTTGTGATGGTATGGGTGTCACTACAAAAAAAATACACTTCCGTGATGATACGTGTTTGTCACAGTAGGTCGCATTTTTTGTCATGCATGTACATCCATGACGATTTTATGACAGAATCAAGATAGTCATACATGTGCTGTCGTAGAAGTGTTCCATGACATTACCAAAATTATCATCACGGAAGTGTCCACTTCCATGACGATAAATTGTGCTTCACAGAAGTGCTTTCGTCAAGGGTGACCGACACGTGGCATCCACCATAACGGAATGCCGTTAAGCTATCGGGTCCGGTTTTGGATCCGATAACCCATTAACAACCCGGACCAATGGGGATTTTCCATGTGTAAAATCATCATTGGCCGAAGGAAACACATGTCGCCTCACCGTTGGGACAGATGTCATCCGCTCATTGGACAGGAGGCGCCTATGATATGTCGACATGTGGCATGGCCCAACAATGGCCCATTCCGGTGAAAATGGCCGGCCCAGTAAAAATTAGCAGGCCGGCCCATATAAGGCCTACTTGTGTCAGGTCCATTTGAGCCCACGGCCCATACGACATGTGCCAATTCGGCCTGCCAACGGCCCGTTAAAGGTTTGACACCATTGCAGCCCATCGTCAGTTCGAGCCCGTTAACAGCCTGCTATATATTTGGGCTCAATATTGGCCCGATGAGATTTCGGCCTGTTAACGGCCCATTCAATGGATGGGCCAATTTTCAGGATGTACATCTTTCAGCCTTTTAGCGACCCATTAAAATGTTGGGCTAATTTCCGGCCCGGTGTATCTTTTAGCCTGTTGACGGCCCATAAATCTGATGGGCCATTTGTAGTCGGACCTGAGTTTCGGCCTTTTAGCGGCCCATTTAAGTGTTGGGCCAATTTCCGGCCCGGTGTCACTTTCAGCCTGTTGATGGCCCATAAATCAGTTGGGCCATTTGTAGTCAGACCTGAATTTTGGCCTTTTAGCGACCCATTTAAGTGTTGGGCCAATTCCCAGCCCTGTGTGCCTTTCGGCCTGTTAATGGACCATAAATGAGTTTGACCATTTATAGTCGGATCTTAGTTTTGGCCTTTTAACGGCCCATGCCCTTCATGGTCCAATACCAGCCCGGTTTCTCTTTCGGCCTGCTAAAGGCCCACAACACAGTTGGGCCATTTACAATACGACCTGACTTTCGGCCTCTTAGCAGCCCATGCTCTTCATGGTCCAGTACAAGCCTGCTGTCTCTTTCGGCCTGCTAAAGGCCTACAATATAGTTGGGCCATATGTAGCCCAAACTTAGTAACGACCTGTGAAATAAATTGGGCCACCTGTTGCCCGCTTCGATGTCGGCCTATTAACGACCCGGGAGGTAAGAGGGCCGACCATTAACTTCCGGCCTAGTAACGGCCCATTAACTTAATGGGCCCACTAAAGTTCGTACATGCCTTTAGGCCAAATTAGATAATTTGAGCCCATTACGACGAGCAATTATGCACAGGACCAAAACCGATCAAGCAAAGGTATGACATATAGGGAATAACGTTGCACATCCAGCATATATTATAGAAAATTACATCCACTGGGCAATCAAAGATTGATGCCAGTGCAAATAAATGAGCAGAACCTAACCATCTACAACGTCACAATCTGCAACCTCAGCACAGATGACGCCCATAAGCATGTGGGCAAGTTCTTGCTGCTTTGCTACACTGTCTCAGAAAACATTGACCAGTTGTTGTGTCGCACGACTCTACACCTCTGATTCATCCACCATTTCCATCATTGCTTCAACCATTAATTGGTTCACAAATTTATTTTGTTGCATTCGAGACAGAGGATACTGAACAGATTCAGAAGGCGATTTTGGCAGGCGTGTATTATTGATAGTGGAGAGTGTCTCGACCACTACATCATAACATAAATTAGGACGGGAACCAAACAGATTAATCATGAGTTATTGCCATATTACCTGGCCTAGATTTACTGGAAAGAAACAATGGGGTTGCCTTACTATTTTTAGAGTTTGTCTTCTTATCTTCAGCAGCCTGCACAAAATTAACACACTAGCATTGTTATCATTGGCCAAGTCAGATAATAGGAAAGCAACATTGACACAACGAACATTTGGGCAACTAGCCTACACCAAATTAACACAATATGGCACAACTATCATCAGCCAGGTAAGGTAATACGAAAGCAACATTGACACAATGAATGAATGGGCAACCAGAGAAGCACTACAATTCAGTAATGTGCGTGATATGAGATAGTACATTCATGTAGCTCAGTATGCAAAACTACTAGGCAGTTTTCCTTACAAAAATCAACATTGGCACCTTTAAGATTTTGCTACAACTAATTTTAGATTAGATAAAGGTTAGATTCACGCTGATTAACAAAATATGTGCTGATGTAAAAATATAGTGATATAACAGGTACTTACATCAGCATTGGAGCAAAGAGAATTCCCGCAAGATATTTTCCTCGAATACGATCCCAATGGAGGAAGTCCTCTATCGTTTAACCTTATTTTCTAAAAGAGAGATGGGTAAGAAACATGTATAAAATATTATCAGAATGCTATAAAATTTCATGACGCGAGGATACGCACACGCTTCTTAGAATGGAGTTGACATTCTTTTGCTGGACTGGAGCGGACTAGTTCTTTGGCCACTGGAATCTGCTTATTATCAGTGGGAGTTGGGTTTCTCTATGCTGGAGCAGTATCTATGAAAAATGGAGTTGGTTTATTATCTCCTGGTGTTTGGATCTTTTGCAAAGACCTGGTTTGTAACCCTTCAGATTCTAACATAGACGTCTTCCCCTTGAATGCCTTATATAGAGAATGGTGATTCAATTATAAAACATGCTACAGCAGATATGGAATAGGTACTGAAGAATAGAAAGGCATGACATATTGACATGTATTCCCTCCATCCGGAAATAAATGGATGGGTCTAGGCGTGTTTTAGTTCTAGATACATCCAGTTTTATCCATTTCCGCGACATGTAATCCGGACGGAGGGAGTATGATGTAAGAGCTAGGGATACGATAGGACAACATAGTAAAAAAAACAATGAAAAACCCACTGCAGAACCAAAGTATTCAAACCCACTAATATGAAATAGTACACTCATGCAGCTCAGGATGCAACACTACCAGGCAGTTTTCCTTACAAAAATCAACATTGTGGCCTTTAATCATACATTTTGCTAGAACTAAATTTAGATCATATAAAGGTTGGATTCACGCCGATTAACAAAATACATGCTGATGTAAAAATATAGTGATACACAACAGGTAGTTACATCTACATTGGAGCAAGAGAATTCCTGCAAGAATCTTTCCTCATAAACGATACCATTGCAGAAATTCTTCTATCTGTTAAGCTTATTTTCTAAAAGAGAGATGGGTAAGAAACATGTAGAAAATATGATCATCATGCTATAAAATTTAATGATGCAAGGATACACACACACTTCTTAGAATGGTGTTGACATATTTTTGCTGGACTGGAGTGGACTAGTTCTTTGGCCACTGGAATCTGCTTATTATCAGTAGGAGTTGAGTTTCTCTGTGCTGGAGCAGTATCTATAAAAACTGGAGTTGGTTTATTATCTCCTGGCATTTGGATCTTTTGCAAAGGTCTTGTTTGTAACCCTTCAGATTCTAACATAGTCGTCTTCCCCTTGCATGCCTTGTATAGAAGAATGGTGCTTTAATTGTAAAACATGTGACAACAGAGAGATGGAATAGGTACTGAAGAATAGAAATGCATGACATATTGACATGTATTCCCTCCATCCGAAAAAAATGGATGGGTCTAGGCGTATTTTAGTTCTAGATACATCCTTTTTAATCCATTTTGGCAACATGTAATCCGGACGGAGGGAGTATGGTGTAAGAGCTAGGGATACGACAGGACAACACAACAAAAAAACACTAGTTGAATGTAAAACTGTATGCTAGCGGAATACGTACAGAAATAACTAAGGCAACATACACATGTATGATTGGGAAACTAAGATGGCGTTGCAATAGAGCACTAGAACAACACTTCAATGTAAAAAAACATGGTATGGTAGACAGATGAAGTACATACTGATGAATAACAATGCATAAGATATTCAGAAGCATGATGTCCAAATTAAGCAGATGGCATTGCGATAGAGTAGAATGACAATACTTGAATTTGAAAACATGTTATCATGAATGGAATAGGCACTGAAAAGTAGGAAGGCATGACATATTTACATCATGTTCAGCATGCTAAGCACATGGCATTGCAACAGAGTAGATACACTCCAGGACATTATATGAATGTTGTACCCATATCACTGGCCAAGTTAGAGCAAGGACCTTGTGGGGTGAAGAGGATTCATCATCTTTCTGCAAGTCTTCTGAAGAACTGCCTTTACACGTTCCATCATATTGGGTATCATTGACATCAAGTTTATTGTCCTTTACATTGCTCCGTGAGGTTCTTGTGGATATATCAGTGTATGCAATTATATCTAACATGCATGGAAGACAACTAGTAGTTAGATTTATGTAATGAGTGCCTGTAGGAGACGACATAAATAACAGGACTAGGGTTAACTAGCAGCAACAGGTCTCATAAACTAAAGGGAGAACACAAATGAAAGCTACAGAATATGTATCATTTGTACTCGAGATTAACTAGATGGCACACAAAAGTATTATAGAACAACATAGGTAATACTAGAAGTGGTATAATACTATAATCACCAGCCTGTGGGATAGCATTGGCTGATGGATGATAACTATGGAACATCGTTACGTAAAGAACAAGTATGTTAGCTGAACTATGGAACAACGTTAACTCCTGAACAAGACCCGTAAGAGATCAGCATGAATATACAGTGAAATGTGATGATCTATTTTCCATGCTTAGATGAATAACAAAGCCATAAATGTTGCACACAAGTAAGATGAGGGTACAACCTATCTGGCTGCCGTCCATAGGAGTGAGCATCATGTGCTGACTTGTCGATGGCCCTGCAGTTGTTGTGGCTGTCCATGTCGGGTACACGCATTCGATGCAGGGAACTATTGAGTGGGGACTATAGTTCCCTTTTGGTGTATGCTTCCCTTGTTGGAGCAGCTGCGGTGAGTTGGAAGATGGTGTGTCTGAAGATGCAGATAACGCATAATGTTAAGAACGACATATCTCTTCGATCTGAAGAAATACACTAAGAGATCAACAACAAGGTACGAGAGTGGTCACATGTCTGTTGACTGAAGACTAAATTGGGGTCACATGATTTTATTTTATTTTGGTACTGTCCGATCTACAGCGGATGGCTTGATGGCCATCTTGTGCCTCCCGGCTGACACTGTTCGGAATCTTCCCCGAAGAGCCAGCGACCAACGGCAGAGCAGCCTGCCTCCGCCTTCCGTGGCCCCGGCCAAAACCCCGCTCCCCGCCCCACCGCACTGCCGTGGTTGCGCCGCCCCCGGGCCAATCCACAAAGACTCTCCGTCATCCAGATTCGGCGGCGGCAGTACCTTCAACCCACTCAACTCTAAAAGATAGCCATCTAAGCGCTGCTTCTGCGGCGAACTTGCAGCCCCGCAGCCTTACGTTTGACACCAGCCAACTGGCAGCCTAGGAGCTCCGCCGCCTCGAGGGGTGCTGCTTCCCATTGGGAATCAATTGGCCCAGAATAAAAATTCAGACAACTGATGCATAAATAAAGTGATTTGAGATGAGGGTGTGACCTATTTGGCGGCATGGTGAAGTAGGCAGGTCCAGCTGCTGAGTCGGTGAGGCCGGCGCGGTTGCGGTGGCGACCGGCAGCAGGGAAAGAGCGATGTCACGATGGTCGACGGCTACGGGGAAGCAGCGCCAGGACTTTGGACGGATCCGAAGTTGGAGCCGCTCCGGCGTCGTGAACAATGGCGGGGGTGAATCGGCTCCGGTACGGTTCACGTGGCCGTCGTCGAGGCAGCACCAACAACATGGAGTAAGAGGCACATGGCCCAGTGCATGACGGCAAATTGGCAGCGTCTCCGGCATTAGGGAGGAGGGCGGCTATGAAATTGGTGCGGTGGGGGGCGCCATGGTGGTGGGGCTGAGGTTTCGCGGCTTGGGAGAAGGGAGCTTCCCAGGGAGAAGGTGATTTGG
>NC_041389.1:115262763-115327079 GCF_002162155.2 Triticum dicoccoides
GGGAGGGGAGTGGAACCATGTCTTACGGACGCATTTGTCTGAAATGTGAGTGGGAGTTACAGTTCTACCCTTACCTATAGGCTTCTCGGCTTGGGTCTGTGTACTGAGGGTCGGGGATAGTAGAGTAACTTTGCTTCTCCCCAAATAGTGGGCGGGAGCGATATCGGGCGAGGAGGGCGTGTTTTGAACTATAGTGGGCGCGAGCGATTTCGGGCGAGGAGAGCGTGTTTTGAAATAGTGGGCGCGAGCTATTTCGGGCGAGGAGAGCGTGTTTTACCGACCATGGTTTATGAATTATTCAGCACATGTCATTTCGGCCGAGGAGAAGGTGCGCTTGGATGAAGTTACAAACCTACCCTCGATGTACAACGGGCCAATTGATGCATGTCCCACATAGGACGGTAATTTCACGTCTCCCATTTATTTTCTCGGGCGAATTCCACCGAGCAGAGAGGATGTTTAACGGTTCGTTCAAATTTTGGGAGAACGAGCATCCACGTCTACCTTACCAAGTCGATTTGAATCAAATTTTGAAATATCAGCTTGCCACTTCTTTTTTAGATGGAGAGATGATGCTCGGGAGTAATGTGTTTTTACATGCTCGTTGCTAGTGATTTACTATATGACAAATAGTTGACCCACTCAAAAACACGAATCAAACCCAAAATGGAATATCTCGATTCAATGAAATAGCTCGTTTAGTAGGTCAAAATAGTGAACTAAATCCAAAATTGAACACCTCAATCGAGTAGCATGTTGTACAGTATTATAGTACTCCATGAACATGTTGAAAGTCAAATTAATGAACTTGTTTGATATACGCATATATCCGTTCATGTGTGGACTGTAGACAACATGTTCTCCAATTTAAATATTTGAATGCAAGTTTATATCGAAACATGGTTTATATCAGTATTTGATGCATAAAATGCGACCCCCCCTCTCCCGGACTCCTGTTCTCTCTCTTTCTCTCTCTCTCTCTCTCTCTCTCTCTCTCTGACAATATTCAATTCTGTCGCACGCATCCGACACAAAATCCTTGTTGGTCCCTCTCCCTTTCTCTCCATCTCTCTCTCTCTCTCTCTCTCTCTCTCTCTCTCTCTCTCTTTGTGTGTGTGGGGGGGGTCTTTCTAGTTTGCATGCATATATACACCATCTATAGGTCTCTCTCGCACACTATGTATGATACTCTAGCTATTCCAAGCTAGATATCTTGGGTGCACTCATCGTATGCACACAAATTCCTTGGCTCTTTGCCCGTAACTCTCTCACGCACCACTCTATCATCTCGGAGCTCTTCCCCCCTCTCTCAAACTCTCCATCCACCTGGGTCACACATACACATGCATATCTCACTCGCACTCAATAGGCCCATCTAAAACTCTATCTCTCTCCCTCATTCTCTCTCCATCTCACACGCACACACACACAATCTCATGCCTAGCTAGCCAAGTACGATGGTCTCTCATTCAATTGTAGGCACACACAGTCCCCCTATATGTATATGACTAGCTAATCTTAGTCTCCATCACAAACATGTGCATGGTCTATCTCGATTTCTCTCGGGGCATCTTTCTATTGTGCACGCACTCCCTCGATCTCCCACCCATATAGTCCCCTCACGATCTCGAGGGGATCTCTCTATCACAAACACACCCTCTCTCCCTCCCCATGCATCCATGCCATCCATGTGTCCCTCTCGACCTTTGTTCCTTGTTGGCCAGACCTCTATTGGACATGTGCTACAGGGGTGTCTCTCTCCGTTGCAAACAATCACACACTAGCTATCTTTGTGTATCTCCTCGCCTCACTTTTCCATCTCGGAGATGCATGCGTGATATGTTCGCATAAGAAACGAAAAAACACAAACACTCTCTAATTTATCGTTTGTTGTCACTTTCTCTTTCACACACATACTCTTTTTGCACACTTATTCATTCTCCTTCACACACACTTGATCTATCTCGACTTAGGCACTCTCCTCGGTCCATAGAATATAGATTTATTGAAAAGTCAAACATCACAAAGTTTGACCATGTACGTGGAGAAAAACAATTACATCTAGTACGGCAAACATATACCATTAGATTCACCATGAGATGTAGTTTTGTATGATGTATCTCTGGTATTGTAGATATAAATAACATTTGCGTAAACCTGATCAAAGTTTCCAAAGTTTGACTTCTAAAATATTTACATGCACTGCATTATCGAGCAGATGGAATATCTCTTTCCCCCTCTCAGCTATCTGACGCACCAGTCAGCCTTATCGGGGCTCCTCAATCTCTCTCAAACTTTATTGGCCAGTTTGGTTCGTGACCTGACCCTCATGCCTTGATGGTCAGTACTGCCTGGTGTGGACGTGAGATGTAAAATATTTCTGCCTAGCCAGGCTTGTGTGGTGCTGAAGCGTTTGGTTCATGCCTGGGCCAGGCAAAGCATCAATGTCCCATCAATCAATCCATGCAACAATTATTTAATGCTAATATCCATCCATGTTGCTGTTAGCCTCGTGGCCGCACGACCAGGCACGACCAGGCGTTCGAAACCGATCGCCTGGGCCAGGCTACTTGCAGTGTGTGGAGTCCAACCAGGCTAATTAAAGTGCAAGGGAACCCAGGCCAGGCGGGCTTTCTTTTTCACAGGGTAGCAACCAAACAAGCGTGCATGAAATCCAGCCACAACCCCAGGCCAGGCAAAAGATGGTCAGGACGCAAGCCAAACTGACCTTATATCTCTCTGGTTCACACATACACATGTCTTGCTTGCGCTATACATATAGACCCATCCAACACTCTCCACCCTTGTTCTCTCTCCATGTGACACGCACCCCCCTAAGTACCATAATCCCTCACTCCATCATAGGCGCAAGCACTCCCCCCCCCTAAGTATGATTATCTCTTACTAGCCATCAGGAACACACGTATTGTCTCCTTCCATCCATACGTCTATCTCGATATCTCTTGGGGCATCTTCTATTGCGCACACACCTTGTCACTCGATCTCCCACCCATGTAGTCCCATCACGATCTCCAGGGGATCTCTCTATGACAAACATACACTCTCTCCTCCCCATGTCTGCATTTTCTCTGTACGTCTCTCTCGACCTCTCTCCCTTGTTTGTCAGACCCCTCTTGGCCACATGCTAGGGGTCTTGCTCTCTCGGTTCCAAACAACCACACACTATCTCCTCACCTTGCCTCCGTTGTCGAAGATGCATGTGTGATATGTTTGCATAAGACACGCACGCTTTTTCTCTACTTTTATTGTGTGTTGTCCATGTCTCTTTCACACACGCACACACACTTTTTCACTCTCTCTCTCTCTCTCTCTCTCTCTCTCTCTCTCTCTCTCTCTTGTTAGGGACTCTATCATGTCCATAAGCATATGGATGTTTTGAAAAGTCAAACCTCAGAAAAGTTTGACCAGGTATATGTGGAGAAAAACATTTACATCTGGAACGATCATTAGATTCATCACAACATGTACTTACTTCATACTATCATTTATCTTTGGTATTGTAGATATAAGTAATTTCTTTATAAACTTGGTCAAAGTTTCAAAAGTTTGACTAAAAAAATGTTGGAACTACATTATTGAACGGAGGGAGTAGCTCTTTATCTCTCTCTTTGCTATCTCTCACGGGCCTCCCCTCTCATTAGAACTCTCTATACCGACAGATTATACTCTCAATGTGTCAGCGTATAGCTCCATATATTGTTTAGTTGACCGATCAACCAATCCACATGCTGCCTTGTCAGCTCGTGTTCTGTATCTTCGTGTGCTGGCCCATGTGGCAGTGGGTGAAAATAAGTAAACTAGAGGCCCATCTGACACGCGGTGAAGTAAACAAAGTTGAAACCACTCGGAGTAGCACCCAGCATGCTAGTAAATTGAGGGCACATTGAGGACACACTTCTTGCGCGCGAAGGACGCACTCACGCACAATTCACCACCGCGCGGTGGCATGCACAGAAGGACGCACTCGTGCACACCCAGCACACAACACACACCAACACACGTATACACCAGCGTCGCCGCTAGTTGAGATGGACGGCAAGGCAGCCAACAAGCGGAGGCGACTCAAGCCAAAACCACATCCGGCGAGCCTGGACTTCATCAGCAGCCTCCCCAACGACATGCTGCTCATCATCATCGGCCTCCTCCCCACCAAATCTGCCGTGTGGACCGCCCTGCTCTCCCGGCGGTGGCGCCCCCTCTAGCGCTGCGTCCCCCTCAACCTCACCATTGACAACTGCCTCTGCGACGGGGATTGCAAACGTATGGCCACAGTCTCCAAGATCCTTTCATCGCACCCTGGGCTAGCCAGACGCCTTGACATCCGCATGTTCAGTACCAACTGCAAGGTCCAACCCAAGTTTGACAAGTGGTTCTTATCCCCCACCCTAGATCAGCTCGAGGAGCTCAGCTTTGAAGCTGGACGATGTCACTCTCTGCCACCGTCCGTGCTCCGCCTCACGCCAACGGTGCACCGCGCCAGCTTCAGCTCCTGCTATCTTCCCCAGATTAATGCCGCGCCCGCCCTTCTTCTCCCTCAACTCAAGCAGCTCGACCTCTTCGACATTGTCATCTCGAAGAAGGCTATGTTGAACCTGCTCCGTAGCTGTACTGCGCTCGAGTACCTTCGTCTTGAGCAGATCCACGGGTTCATCAGCCTCCACATCGCCTCGATGAATCTCAGATGGATTTATGTCTCTTGTTGGCCCCGCAACAAGACAACAATTGGGAAGAGATCACTCCAGCTGTTCCACGTTATGGTCATTGAGAATGCGCCTTTCCTTGAGAGATTGCTTGTATCGGATCTAGAAGGTCCAACAAAAATCAGGGTCATTGACGTGCCGAAATTGACAGCGTTGGTGTACTCGTCTGCCAAATTCTCCGAACTCTTTATTGGATCCGTAATCGTTCAGGTACAACACTCATCTTCTTCTCCGTCTTCTTGAAATTCACATTTTTAAATTTCTTCTTGATGTATTTACGACCGTCTTACAGAAAATGATTCCCACAAGCTTGACCCAGTCCATGCGGACAGTGAAGATCTTAGCACTAAAATCTATCGGCCCCAATCTGGATCAAGTTGTTGGATTCCTTACATGCTTTCCGTGCACGGAGAAGCTACTCATCGAGGTGAAACTTCTTTCCTATAAGTAAACGGTAATCACAACGTAGCTCAACTTTTTCGTAATTTCCCAAATTACGATGACAAGTGTAGTGTTCAAAACTGCATCTACGGACTGCACCGAAAGAAATGTTTTTAGTATTTTTTTCTCATGTGATCAGCTGCATCGTTTTTATGCTGTACTACTATAGTAGCCTAGGCTAGTCATAGTGGAAAGTAAGTTAGACTACTCCAGTAACTTATGGTTACCCTAAGAGCAAGTACTACCTCCGTCCTGGTTTACTCTTCCAATTTTGTAGTATCAAAATTTGACCATAGATTTTACTGACAAAATGTTAATGCATGTCATTAAGAACTATATCGTTGGATTTGTATTTGAACATAATTTCAAATGGTGTAATTTTTAGTGGCATGCATTGGCATTTTCTTAGGTAAATCTATGGTCAAAATTTTATACTAAATACGAGGTAGTATTCCCTCCGTCCCAAAATTCTTGTCTTACATTTGTTTAGATACGGATGTATCTAACACTAAAATGTAACTAGATACATCCGTATTTATACAAATTTAAGGCAAGAATTTTGGGATGGAGGGAGTACAAAAGTGGGCTATGTAGGCCAAAACATGTGCCAAATTCACTTGTGATGCATTTGGCATCGATGCCCCTCCATTGCTCACCTGGTGCCCCAATCTGGATCACCTACTTTGCTCCGGTGCCAAATTAACTCACGGAATGAAAAAACACTGCGTGGGAGAGAGAGAGGACTGAGGCAATAAAAACACTTGTTTGGGAGAGTGAGAGGCTGGTGTAGTTGGTTTGATTTATTTGTTTATACATGTGGGTCTGTGTGCACAGCGGTGCCAACTCTCTCACATCGTGAGAGCGGTGCCAAAATCTTTTGATTTGACATCGATGCGTATTATGTGGCATACTTTTGTGAAATATGGCATTGGCCATATAGTGGAAGGCAACAATGCCCAAGCTCTTCACGTGCTCCTAGTTAAATGAGAGGAAACAGAAAGAGAGAGAGAGAGAGAGAGAGAGAGAGAGAGAGAGAGAGAGAGAGAGAGAGAGTAAAGAATATCACTAGCCAGCCAACCCTATCGTATGAGCGAATGATATTGGTACCTCTTGATGACACAACAATCTTATACAGCCAGCTGCTCTAATATGTTCTCTTCTTTTGCAGATAAAAAAAGACTCGAAAGTGAAAAATGTGCTGCACTATAACAATCTCATCGAATGCCTTGATCTCCATCTTACAGAAATTGATTTGATCAACTACCGAGGCAGCACATCTGAGATTAAATTGGCCAGGTTCTTTGTTCTGGAGGCAAGTGTGCTCAAGGTAATGAGGTTTGGCATTCTCTGGCGCAACAATGAATGGCGTGCTGATCACCGCAAGCATCTAAGCCTAAATGACAAAGTCTCCGCAGAAGCTGAATTTGTTTTTGAAACATCAAGTGGCCAGAGACTCGAAAACTTATTTGCCCATTAGTGACTTGTCTGGGCGGTGGATTTTAGTTTGTACCATAATGTTGCATCCACCTAAAGTAACGAAAGTTCTTACGTAAACTTCCCGGTAATTCCCTCTTCGTAGGTGCAGCATTACTCCTAACATTTGTAATATCAGTTTGAAACTTGTAATATTGCCGTGTCCTATTCCTGCGTTTTCAAAATCCTGCGAGTCAAATAGGTCCTGAGTTGGTGATGATGTTGTGCCTCCCATCTTTCACCAATAGCCGTCGGATCTAGATCTGACGCATACAAACCAAGCTTCTCCATTTTTGCAAAAAGATGCCCGCACTTGTTCCCTATTTACAAACAACTCCTTGTCTCTCACAATCAGCCTCATCTCCTCCCCACCACATCTAGAAGGCCGTGGAAAAAATCTGGCGTGATGGCCGCTGCCAGCGCCGTCCACCCACAATCTTGGTGTTCCGTGCAATGCACGGGCATCTACGCACGGGAAATTATGTCGAACAGGGCTAGTTGTAAGTAGGCTAGCTCTACAGCCATGATGATAGTGACTGCAGATGGTGAGGCTGAGTATGGTATGCCGAACACGGCGCCTATACTCAGGTGTCATCTCCGGCGCAGGGTCTTGTCACTTCACTGTGAGGAGCAGCACATAATAATTTGACCAACGGGTAGTACAGTCCTAGTACTCCTACTACTACATTGGTAGTACTACTACTAGTACTAGTAGCACCACCGTCTGGATTTAGGAGTACTACCACGTCCATCTGGATTTTAGTATTTGACTAGCAATATCTAGTAATGCATGTCAAAAAATGTACTACTCCCTCTGTAAATAAATACATGGTGTTCTATTCCTACCGGCGAGAGAACTTAATGTCTTTTTGCTAAATAGACTACTAATAGGATTACATGCAATGAACTAAACACTGCATGCCATGTTTGGTAGTTATGTCATGAAATAAGAAACAAGGAGGGAGTTAATGCACCATGCCTAAGTGTTTTGGGATTATTTGGTTTTCGTAAGGTGACTTACACAACATTTTTGTTTACATGCATTAACATTTTATTAGTTAAATCAAAGGTCAAAACTTGGCACAAAATGCAAAGGGGACCAATAAACCAGTAAACATCAAACTTTCTCTCATTTGGCCCCAACTAGAGGTCCGGTGAGATGACTATACTGCACCGGCACGGAGGGGGACACAACTTCATTGACTTATGGCAACTGCCTTTTGGTGAATGACACGTGGGCCCAAGGGATGGCTGGCCCACCTATCATACAACCAAAGGCAGGTGCAGTAGAGGGCCGAGGAGTAGTACAAAATCCTACGCACCTACGCACGCTAACCAAGGGCAAGAGTGATCACTCGAATCGCAAGATCAGTTGACTAGAATCTAAGCTAGACCCATGGAGGCGATAAGCGCGAGCATCAGCCGGCTGTTCCAGATGGTCCACGACACCGGCCTGCGGCCCGGCACCGAGGAACGTCCCCAGGTAGTATTGCTTGAGGCCGCCAGGGTGAGGGGCCGCTTGGACCACAACTTCGTCTCCTTGTTTGACGAGGTCCTCGTCGGTTTCCTCAACAAGTTCACCATCGTCAAGAAGCTCGCGGACGACTTTGACGTACGCCTCCAGCCGACGTGCCCAGGCTCTGCGATGCCCGCCACCCTCAACGGCCACTATGGTGACAACCTCTTCGACGCACTGGTGGCCCTGTGACTGCCGCCATCGCGCCGGAGAATGTCCACCTCGAGGTCGCGCTCGCCGCGCAGCGCCTGGTGTAGCAAGACACCATCGACATAATCACCCACGTCTACACGCAAATCGTCCAGAAGGACTACTACATGCAAGAGGAGGACGATAGGATGCTAGCCTTCTTGGACCACAGAGCAACCTTGGACGGCATTGTTCAGAAGCACGTTGAGCTCGCCGCCAACGCTGCTACTCCTCACACGTCGGTTGGTGACCTGGCGCACTAGGGCGTGAGGATGTCGTTGATGGATCCGTATGTATTTTTATCTTTCCGTCAAATCCATGTAGTAGTATATGATACTACTAGTAATTATCTTACCTTTCGCATCAACTTCATAATTTTCGTACGTACTCCATGCATGAACGACGCCAGAACCAAACTTCTTATTACTCTAGGCAAAATCGTTATTTTCTATCTATCGGTCGCTCCATGGAGCAGAACCAAATTTTACAAGTTACGAGTTTAGAAGGAAAAGCCTGCCGTGTTCGCGTCGCACCCCCACACGGTTGGTCCGGCATGCCGCTCAAGCGAGAATGCGTGCGGTGTTGCATTTTCACTTCCAAGTGGGACCACAGTTGAGCAACCGACTATCAGCAAACCCCCACCGTGCCCACCGCGCGATGGCTGAGAAAACGGGAGGGATAAGAGATGGCTATAACACGGACTCCAAGAAAATTGGTGTCGGATGGGACTCGTGTGGGTGGCGTGTGCCGTACTGCTAGACGTGAATCCTAGTTATGGCCCATGCCACCCCACTGTATCGAGCCTATATCAAGGTACGTAGAACAAATTTCCTGTAGTCCGTGCTCAACCCTCCTCTATCTCTCTTCTCAGCCAGCCAGCGGACGTGCGGAGCCCATCGTCTGTTTGCTCACATGCGGTCCCACATGTTAGTGAAAACGCAAGAGGACCCACTGAACCTGCACATCTTTCACCTCGACATGCTGGTGATGAAAAACAAATCCAATAAAGATCTTCGGTGGCTGCTTTTGGAGTTACTCAAGATTAGTAAGATTCTATTTACAGTTTAACCCAAGATGCACATCTCGTGGCTTCAACTACCACTCTATTTTCTTTCATGACATGACCTGGATGCTGGATGTCCCATGTGTCGGCAAAAGGAGGAAGAACCCAACCAAATCTTCGGTTGTGCTCTCGGATTAGACTAGTTGTGCTAACTTAAAATTTTTATTGTGTACTACCTCCGTTCCAAAATACTTGACTTCCATTTGTCCAAAAATGGATGTACCTATATACTAAAACATGTCTAGATACATATATATTTTGACAAATAGAAGGCATGTATTGTGCAACGGAGGGAGTAGAATGGATGCAAGTCTTGGTATTGGGAAGAAGAGTACATCCATATATTGATATAGCACAATTTAGTAGATGTTCTAGAACTTTTAGCTAGCATAGAGGCTAGAGATGAGACTAGTGCACTTGTTGATACTCCTACTAGAATAGAGGCTAGACATGAGACTAGATGCGAGGAAGCAACGTCTACTTCTTTACACTCAAAGAAGAAAGAAGCACGCAAGATCGAGCCTCCGCAGATCAACAATGAATCCATCGAGAAGGCACTAATCCAACTTACAGGAGTAGTAAAATGTATTCTTGTGGTTCTTGTTTTCTTTGGTCTTGCTTGTCTAGTCAAAATTATTGTTGGAGTTCGTGCAAAACGGAGGTCCATTTGGGGTCGTGCGTTGGAGTTGGCCTTACAAGTGGGACCGCAGTTGAGGAAACCGACTATCGGCAAACCCCCACCTCACCCGCCACGCGATGGCTGAAGTTAGAGAAACGACAAGGTTGAAGAGATTGCTCTAGCACGGACCCCAAGAAATAATATGGTGTTAGATGGATGTCGTGGTGGTGGCGTGTGCCATACTCCTGGAAGTGAATGCTTGTTCTGGACCATGCCACCCTACTACTCCTACTACTTACTATATACTACTAGTATCGAGGATTCGAGGTGCTGGTTACGTACAGTATGGCTACAGTAAAAACACCCGCCCGACGCGCGAAGCATGTGAAGCTAGTACAAATAGTGTACTAGTACTATTGTTGATTGGCCTCATCCGATAACCTGTTGCAATGCACGTACAATTATGTATTCGGAAAATATTTTTTTGCCTCGTCGCACCACTCACTCAGAGAAGCGACTCGAAAGCCATTCATAAATTTAGTAAGTTTATCACAGGCATATCATTTTATTATATACAACAGGTCATCAACCCACATCGACAACGAGGATACATTATAAATACTAAAATGATAGTTTTGTCCAAGGAAGAGCGAGTTTTCTCCAAGACTATCAATTCTGTACCAGGGAGAAGGAGTTGGTGCTAGCACACTAGTATCCATCCCGAATACCATGCAACGGGTGTTGGAATAGGTCCGGAGAGTGTGACCATGGGAGACTACACCTGCTTCCTTAGTAGTAACATCATCAGTGGGCTGTATACACACAAGAAGAGGTGATCCATCGGAATTAGTTGCCAGGCTCCATAGAGTATATGGGCGCTGCTCATCCTCATGCTCGTGATCATCACCATCGTCATCTCCCCCTTGGTTATAAAATTTTTCAAGTATAGGTGGTGGAATGTTCGCAGGACCTTGGAAACACAAGAAGAAGGTTAATTAGTAAAGGGAAACTTGCTAACCCGCATGCATGTGGATGAAACAATTATAATTACGGTGGAAGACAAACGTACCAAAATCATAAGGATTCCATGCAAAAACAGTGCCACGAGTGGTGGCAGCAAACACAAGGCCCTCGTATTGAATTGCATCACAGTACTCATCCGTGTACAGAAACTGATTTTTGAGCAATATCCATCCAGTCAAACCCCGAAGGACGGCAACAAGCTTGTCGAAGATAGCAACAACTTCATAGTTGTTATAATTCCAAGAGCGGTTGGGAACTCGACAAATTGCTATCTTCCGTAGAAGACAGTCACCATCATCGTATTTGAACGTGCGTACAATACCGGCATGCTCAACCTCTGGGCAGTATGCTGAGATTTTTGGAAGTGGAACCCGGTCACGAGTGTACACAATCACAAGTTCCCACTCGCAGTTGGACCCAATGTAAACAACCCAATCTCCATTTGCGCCTGCCCAAGCCTTACCCTCAAGCGATGGCATCTTAACATCATACGTATCATTATCAAGCGGCATCAACTTGCACAGGGCGAGGTCTCCGTCGTCCCGGCGCCAGTCATCACGGTCACGGCAAAGAAGATAGGGGAGATCAAACCGCTCCTTGACTCTTGGGTTCCTTGTAATGATGTTATTAGTTGAGTCGAGAATGGGCTTCAACAAACCTGCCATGCTAGCCGAGGTGATAACGTCACACCGATCAATAAGTTCCTCCACCACGTCATCTTTCAGATCAAGGCAAGAATAACGGGGTCGTTTCCGGCCTGTTCCCTCCATGGAGAAGACGATCAAACAATGGCAGAAGAAAGGGTGAAGGGCTGAAGGAAAATGGTGGAGGGAGAGGAAGAGCACGCGACAGCAGTTCCAAATCGAGAGGGAAAGGCGAAGAGTCGATGGACGGTTGCCAGTTTGCCACGGTTCACGAAGAGGCACCCCGGCCTACACGTCCATTCGGAAATACTACTACTTGTCGTCGTCTCACTGATATGTTGGAACGGGACCACATGTCTACGAAACATGGTGTGTAATTTCTCGTGCAAAATGTGATCTGGCCGCGTTGGCCCGAGGTGCCGCATTAGTTATCAACCTTTATTTTTTTAATGGCGTGCCGTTCAGTTTTGATGCACGACTAACTGGTACTGTACGTAGAGAAAATATAAACTACTCTACCACTACTCCACCTCCAGTACTTGTAGTATAAAAAAGATATATAGGCTGGAGCTTCAGTGCTTTCTTGCTAAGGGCTGCCCACTTGCTTCTCACACTACCACCCTCTCTCCATATCTAAAAAAGAAGGCCTCTCTCTCCCTCCTCACCGGTGGTCACAGATCCGCCGGGGAAGAAAAGGACGTGCAACATTGACGCACTCATCGTCGGCGAGCGAGGTCACGCACTGACGACAAGGCCGTCCTCTCAGACCTAGCGCCCACGCGGGATGGCCTCCGTCCCCAAGCTCGCTGCCGTAGTGTGTGCGGAGGATGACAACCATGAGCAAAGCCACTTCCCACCGACCCTCAGGTATGCTAGCTCTTTTCGAACCATACCCTTGTTCTATTGCCCCATCTGCCACGTCGTTGCATGTGGATCTTTTTCCACTCCACCATCTTCCCAATTTGCTATCCTCTGCTCTGCTGGCCACGCAGACGAAAACCATAATTTGCACTATTAAAGGAAACCCTACTTCATGTAGACTAATCCATGTCTGGGTTGAATAAGGAAAGGAAGGGAGACTGTACTATCCAAGAGAGTAGACAGCGAACCCGCATCTAGGTTGAAAAGGGGAAAATCAGTAGCTAAGGAACGAGTCTCGTGTCTCTTGGTTGAAGAAGGGTAGAAAGGCATGACAACGCAATAGAGAATGACCAGGTCGATCGGTTTGTTGTCCTCACATAGGAAAAGGGTGGCTAAAGAGAACAAAAATGGGATGTAATCCACATATGCTGCCTGGATATTTGGTGCTCTGGGCAACCATACCTCCCTCACCACTCTGCGTTCGTGGAGGTACATCATATTGGTGCGCCCACTGTCCGAATGGGCCTCCCATGCTCTTATTGCCACTTTTTTTTGCTGTTAGTATGACGCCAGCAGTCAAGTCAAGCAATGCTACTGCTAAAGTGATGCCACATTTAACTAATGCCGCTCTCAGTCTAATGCCACCGATAAATTTAAGCAATGCCATTTAATGTCACTGGATTATTCCAGGGTTAGCTATTGATTATGGATGTATTAAAGATATTTTAGCTAAGGCATTCTATGCTGTTGCACAACCAGTATACCAACGATGAAACTTGTTACTACCTTTAGATTTTTGCATTGTTAATGGCTTAATGCTTATAGATTACATACCTCACTTTCATGAGATAAGTTAATTTTTTTGTACAGTGTCACCAAAATGCCAAGGTGCTGATGTCATTTTATTTTGGTTAAACTCCACAAACAATTATGAAGACAAGAGGAAAGGTCAAGGGTGGTCACTTCCTCCTCCGGCTGTTCTCTTGATTCGTTCGATCAAGTTTTTATGTTTGATCGATTATCAAGATCGGGATAGCAATTTTTAAGGTCCCCTCGAGTTTGAAATGATATTTACCTTGGAGGTACATGGTTTGCAATTTTTTATACTGTCATTAGTTAATAATGCTAGTTACCTTCAGACTTTTGTATTTGGTTTAATGCTCATGCACAGCTAGTATACCAATGCTGAAACTTGTTACCTTTACATTTTGTATTGTTAATTCTTATAGAAACCTTTCAGTGCTAGAGTTTAATGAAATCTGTTCAGTAAAACCATTGTACTGTACCCTGTAATAAACTAACTACTCTACTGTTGCACTAGCCACTGGATTAGTGTATATTTGTAGTATTCGAATGGTGTTGCATTAGCGTATGGACCTAAATAAAGTGTGGCAAGCTTTCCCAGATATGTGCTCAAGAAAACTAGTACCTGTTTTTCTAAATACTAGATGTTTGGGTACTTTAAATTGAACCGTGAAAACGTCTTATATTAAGGAACAGAGGGTGTAGAGTTCACTCAAATTATCCCGGTAAAGCTAGTCACACCTTTGTTAAAATTAATGTTCATTATGTTATCGGGGTAGGTCTGTATGTTTGTCTTTAATGCCTGTCGACTACATACCTGACATCATGATGTAATGTTAAGTCATTTCCTTTTGTATAGTGTCACTGAATTGTCAAGGCGGTGATGGCATTTTATTTTAGTAGAACTGCACAAAATTTGCTTAAAAGAAGAGCAAAGGTCAGGAATGGCTCAGTTTTTTTTAGAAAAAACTATGTATGCCTTCCTGACATCAGCCGCTGTTGCTTTATTTATTCCTTCAAACAGGTGGTTAGAAACAGTGTTGCTACCTTTTCCCATTAAGAAATTGGAATGCTTATATTTGTGAGTCTATGCTTCAACTAGTGACACTTTTATAGTAATCACACTTTCAATATCTATGCAAACAGGGATGCTCGATTTTAGTGGAACTGCACAAAAAGTCCAACTGGTTCAACATTAGGAGCATGTTTTTTTCCAAACCTTTATATCCAATTGGTGGCACTATGAGCTGTTCATTACGAAGGTACATGGTTTGCTACTATCTTGCTACTCTTTTTGTACTGTCATTAGATAGTAATACTAGTGGTTTGCATGTGAATTTATTGGCAGGGTGGACCTACATTGGAGGTGCAGGACAGGATTCAATGATTGGATGCTCAATTTTGGTTGTATCGATTTCACCTCTTCCATCACTGCGAACATGGATATCCTTGGTCTGATGAAGAATAGGTGCTATATTTCTGCTCTGAACCAGCAAATCAATTCAGTATGAAATTGTCCAGGGCAAAACATAACTGTATCAGATTGTCCAGTGCAGAACATGACAGATGCTAAGCGGAAGAGACATGTTTAAACCGAAAATACATGGTGTGGTATATGTCTACTAGCTGCTTGATATTTGTGCAGACAGAGATGTTTGCCCGTTGCTATTTGGCAAACAAACAAAGTGTCCGCAACTTTGGTTGAACTGCACAAGAGAATAGTATAGTCACTACATGCAGTGCCATTTGAAAATAGACACAGAAAGATTGGATAGTCACTTCATGGACTGCAGAAAAGTAGTACTGTACTATTTATTGGCCAACACTAGGTGCTTCATTGCTTTGGTCTGATTATACGATGGGCATCAGTTTGCCTAAGTTAAAGTTTGTATTCCGAAAATAGTCTCGCGGTGTGATCGAGAGAAGACCAAATCATATTGCAGTGGATGTTCCTCCATCATGTGTGGTTCATTCTCATGGTTCCAGCTGTTGGTGAAACCACTTACGTTTGCAAGAGGAATTGTAGACTTCACAAACAAATTTGTCTTTTAGTCTATACTGAATGTTGGCCAAGAGAAGCATCCATGTTCGTAGGAAGAACAGATGTTTTGTCTAGATCTTTGCTTTTGGAGCTACATATTTGTATATGATCTGTGAATCATTGAGATGCATTAACATGTTGATCTTATGTATGGGAATCGTACTAGTTAGTTTTAGTTGCGACGCAAGATCCGAAGTGGCTGATCTTTGCTTTTGGAGCTACATATTTGTATATGATCTATGAATCATTGAGATGCATTAACAGTTACTTATTTCTGTTTGCTCAGTGTTTACAAGTTACTGATCGATCACTAGCTAGCCTACAAATGCGCTCCTGGTAGTTTTATTTGCGACGCAAGATGCAAAGTGGCAGTTTTTTGAATAAAAATGCCTACCTCTGAAGAAACTGACAAGCTACACTATCGATCCTACACGGATAAATAGCGGATCACGGACGTACTACCTCCTTTCCGGTTTGCAGGGCTCAATTCAAGAAACGACCCACTCGATCCTACACGAATAAATAGCAGATCATGCAAGTACTAGTACCTCCTTTCCGGTTTGCAGGGCTTAATTCAAACCTCTCACCAACCAAGGTACTCCCTCCGTTCGGGTTTATTAGTCCCGTGAGCAAAGCAGCAAGACCAAGGCATGGCAATAATTAACGGCATGCAGAAGTTTAAGCCTAATTAATTCCAGCGATTTAAGTGGCTGCATGCGTGCCCTCGGCCGCGACTCGTTGCATGCTGCTCTGTGTACTGGATGCGAGCGATTCTGAGTGCCTGCATGCAGCCGGCCATAATTAAGGTAGCTTACTATTGTGAAAAAAGATGCGCTTTAATTGTTGCAGGCCTTTTAAATCCGTGGAATCATTATTGACAAGGAGGGAGATGATTCGAGTGCACTCGTTTGACCGCCATGCCGGCGTGCGACCCAGATGGGACGGGATGACGCAGTCATAATTTCAGTTTCTCTAGTTTTCCACGGCAAGCTGGCGCGCTAAGCCATTATGCATTGAATTCCGATGACCGTCACGCTACCTTCCGCCTATAAGTACTGTTTCCCGGCCTTCTCCGGTGGCACCATGACCCAACTTGCCATATCCTCATCAGGCCCCATCGGCCCGACGTTGCTCGCCATGTCCGCCATGCCCCCGCCCGTCCGCGGTAGGCGACGCCGGAGGCGGTCACCACCGGAACTAGTGTTCGGTTTTTCACCGGAAGGCAGACGGAGGGAGGAGGCATTCTATCTGTCTTTAGATGGAAATGTGGAGATCGAGGAGTTGTTGGAGCACGACCGCCTGGCGGAGGAGCAGGAGTTGTTGGAGCGCGACCGCCTGGCGGAGGAGCAGTGTATCGCCGATTTGCGCCGCCAGCGGGACATGGAGCAGCAGCGCACCGACACTCTGAGTCGCGAGCAGAGCGCCTGCTGTCGGTGTCAAAACCGGCGGATCTCGGGTAGGGGGTCTCGATTTGTGCGTCAAGGCTGATGGTAACAGGAAGCAAGGGACATAGATGTTTACCCAGGTTCGGGACCTCTCGATGGAGGTAAAACCCTACTTCCTGCTTGATTAATATTGAAGATATGGGTAGTACAAGAGTAGATCTACCACGAGATCGTAGAGGCCAAACCCTAAGAGCTAGCCTATGGTGGTATGATTGTAATTGTGATCGGCCTTCTAAGGACCAACCCCTCCGGTTTATATAGACACCGGAGAGGGCTAGGGTTTACATGGAGTCGGTTACAAGGAAGGAAACACAATATCCAGATCGCCAAGCTTGTCTTCCACGCAAAGGAGAGTCCCATCCGGACACGGGCCGAAGTCTTGAGTCTTGTATCTTCACGCTTCAATATTCCGGATGATGTATATAGTCCGGTTGTCCGGATACCCCCTTATCCACGACTCCCTCAGTAGCCCCTGAACCAGGCTTCAATGACGATGAGTCTGGCGCGCAGTCTTATTTTCGGCATTGCAGGGCGGGTTCCTTCTCCGAATACTCCAAAGTGGTTATCGAACACTTGAGTCGTGTCCGGATCCACAAAATAATCCTCACATGCCACCGTAGAGAGAATGATATTTCCCAAATGCAGTCTGCTAGCAACTTTTTAGACAATGCGACGTGTCATTACGATCGAGTCATTATTCGAACCATTTTCCCACAACCAACCACAGCACATATTGCGAGGCGGTTTCCTGGACATGTCTTGTCAAAGCAGAGATCGTGTCCCCTTATTACGGGATTCTCATCAATACGGGCAGGGGTAATCCAACCGCTCTGCTAATCGCGGCGAGTGGGGGACAAGCGGGTTCCACTAGGCAAGTGGGGAGGTGCCAAAAAGCTTTCTCCATCTCTATAAAGAGATAAGGTCTCTTCCTCTTTACCCACGCCTCCTCCCTTAGCTAGTCCATTGCCCATTGTTTGAGCCCTAATGCCCAAGCACTCTTCTTATCCATCGAAGAGAGGTTCTCCAAAAGATGTCTGGATCCGGAGCAGGAGGCAGATGGATGGCCTCGACAGTCCAGGAGAAAGACATCAAGAAGCTCCGGGGAGCCGGGTATCTGGCCCAGAAGATCCGCCACCGTCTCCCACTGGTGGGATAGGTCGTCCCCACTCCGGAACCCCACGAGAGAGTCGTGTTCCTTCCCCATTTCGTCCGCGGGCTCGGGTTTCCCCTTCACCCATTTGTTCGTGGAGTCATGTATTACTACGGGATCGATTTTCATGATCTTTCCCCAACTCCTTACTCAATATCTTGACGCTCATCATCGTATGCAAGGCTTTTCTCCGGATCCCACCTCACTTCGGCCTGTGGCTGAAGATTTTTAATGTGAAACCCAAGGTGGTGAGTGGCGAACACGCCGAGTGCGGCGGCGCCATGGTAAGCAAGATGCCCAAGGCCGCTTGGCCGAAGGGCGCTTTCAACGACTCCGTCAAGGAGTGGCAGCAGCAGTGGTTCTATATCACTGAACCACGCGGCAAAAAGTGGGCGGCAGCTCCAGAGTTCAGATCCGGAGCTCCACTGCGGCTCACATCCTGTCCCAAGAAGGGCCCGAACTGGTCCTCATCCGATGAGCTATCACTGCTCCTGACGCGCGTTCAGAGTGTGATTGACAGGGACGTCAAACTCGTCAACGTAGTCCAGGTGATGCTAGTTCGTCTGGTTCTCCCCTGTCAGCACCGAGCTTGCACTTTGTGGGAGTTCTACCCAACCGAGCACCAAACCCTTCAGGAACTCTATGATTCCTCCCACAAGGATATCTGGAAGGTGCTCTTCAAGTCCGGCAAATCATGGCCGGGCCCCGCCGAGGACCGTGGGTATCAATTATCCCATTCTGCAAGCTCGGTAAGTTACAACCACGCTCTGTCCATTCATGCTTCAGCTGGCATGTCATGAGGGAGACATCTTAATCGTGTTTCATCGCGACCTCAGGGGTGGATAAAGAAGGTGGAGAGGATACATTGTCCACCCCCCTGCCAGAGGAACCGACCGGACCTCTTCTGACGAAGATGCTGGTCCCTGCACCTTACGAGGCGCCAAAGAAAGAGGCCTCCAAGAGGGTCAAAAAGACCCGGAGTGGCCTCCGTCGTCGCGAGGCTATGGATGCCAAATCCGAAGACTCCAGCGACGATCCTTCTTCTGAAGACGAAGAGGAGGAAGCAGAGGAGGATGAGCCTCACTCTGATGGTGGAAGGAAAAGGACGGCCTCCACATCTTTGGAGGCCGGATCACCCAAGAGGGGGAAAGGCTCCCTCCCAGAGGTATCCCCCACGGCTGCCGATAGCAGCCCGGAGTGGGATCCCAGGGCCGAGCCCCTGGAGAAGTCGTAAGTATCCGAACACATATATGCGTCTTGGATTGTTTTAGGGTATAGTAGTTTTAACTGTTGCCACATTTTGCATAGTCCGGCAAGGTCTCGCGCCGGCCAGTCCTCGTCGGAGGATTCACTGGGCTCGGACGCCTTGGCGAGCGAGACGCCTCCGCAGGCCCCTTCCCCAAAGTACGGGCGCGACACCGAGGTGTCATCTCGACAGGACCCAGACCAGGGAGGACATATCCCTGGAGCCGGACACGCGGGGACGGATGCGGCCCCCGGGAACTCTAAGGTTCCAGAATTGAGCAAACAGCCACCTTCGATGGTGGGAGGCCTGCCTACCCCACTGGCGTCCTCTATTCAAGCAGAGCTGCCCGGCGGTCTATCAACAGCGTTGAAGAATGCGTCTATCCTCGATGAGCATCGGACCCTCGTGGGCTCAGTGGTTGAGAAGATTCAGTCCGCCGAGAGCGGGCTGAATGAGTCCTACTTTGGCCTTATAAAGGCCTTTGAGGTATGTTTCCTAAGAAACCTTTGAGGAATTGTCACAGTATGAGTAGTAGCCCCTGATACACTGTCCGATGGAGGAGACGGATCCGGTCAAGGGATCAAACCCTCTGCTTCCACAGGAGCTTATGTGGATGACGTATACCTCTCTATGTGAAAACAGGCATCTGCAGAGAGGACGGCCGCTTATAATGCGGAAGTGTCCGAACTGAAGCAGAGCCTTGCACGGGTAGAGGACGAACTTGGCCGTGTGAAGAAGCAACTGGAAGACAAGCAAGGTATGTTGAAAACATTTGTCTTGAGGTTGGCACGAATGAATAGTTGTGCCTAGCGAAGAGTATTTGTATTGTGTGCTCTAGGAGCGAGTGCCGAATACGAGGCACTAAAGAAGGTTGTGGCTGATGCCAATAGGAAGGCTGCCGCCGAATAGGCGCTTCGTGAAAAACACGAGGCCAGGGTCATCGCAGCTGAGCAAGAGCTCCAGGAAGCTGTGAAGAAAAGCGAGGGCTTGGAGCAGAGTCTAGTAGGGAAAGAATCTGAGCTCTCCCAAGCTCTCGAGGCTGCGGAAGGTGCTCGTGAAGAAGCCTGAGGTGTTGTGCGGGACATTCATGAGGCCCGGAAAGTTGTGGCTGGTAAGGCCTTCTGTATTCTTAGCCCTTTGTATATGATAATGGGAGGAATCCTAAGCGGCATGCTGAATTCTTATTTTTCCAGGGGCTTTTGCGGATCTTCCTCGCAGCATATCAGATGCCTCCCAATTCTACCGAACCGAGGAGAAGAAGTCTGCGGAGAGGGATTTCTGGTCGCAGTATATGGCGCCGAACTATTCGGTGCCTTTTATCGATCAGCTGAAGCAGCTGGTCGAACTGCACCAGGCAGCTGAAGTAGCCATGAAGGATTTAGTTGTCCGGCTATGGCCTGCGGAGCCGATTCCAAGCAGTTAATTCGGGCTCGTGAAGCGGATTGTGGGCGCCTGTCCTCGGCTGGATGCTATCAAACGATCGGTTTGTATAGAAGGTGCACACATGGCGTTTGCCCGTGCAAAGGTGCACTGGGGGAAGCTAGACGCGGAGAAGCTGATGACTGAGGGGCCGCCGGAGGGTAAGGAGCACCGCAAGCCCGAACTGTACTATGAAGGTGTACTGAAAGGGGCCCGCCTTGCGGCGAATAAGTGTGCCAAAGACATTATATTTCCCTGAGGGCATTCATGCCGCCTTTTGTAATATGGGATAATGGCATTTTTATTATATATTGCCTGTTTTGTTTGAACATATGTTCTTCCTGTGTGGCTGTTTATTGTATGCAAATCCTGAGAGTTGGCCAGTCGTCGGCTTCTGCCCCCACGTAAAAAGAATACGGGGGTGTTCGGGATATATCTGAACGCTCTTTATCCCATAGTTGGGTCCTTCTAAGGAGGTGTTTCTCTCCACGAACCAGGCAATCAGACTATAAGGCTTTATTACTCTCACTTAGCCATAGGAATTCGAGTATGGTCGGCGCAGCCCCTAGTGTTCGGAAAGCCGAACTAGGGGCTCTATTGGCGCCTGATCAGAAGACCGATCCGTCGCACTCTGCATTTATAATGGCGTTGTGCGGAATAAATCTTTAAGGATTTTACAACCTCTCGAACAGCTGACTAGCTCTCGCTGCATCATGACAGTCGGTTTTTGGCTTTCTCTACTGAGGTGCCCGTCCGGATGAACCGGGACACAATCGCAGTAGTTCTCCCAGCGCTACCTTAGCCGATAGAACCGAACATAAGGTACCAAAACATGGGAGCCGGGCAAACCCAACCAATGACCCAAGACATGATTCGGAGCTGATGCATATAGTGCTATAAGTTCGGGGTGCCGAGCGACCGAAAAGGTGGTCGGACTTTATTGCCGTACTGTGCAGCCCCTGGCATATCCGGGCGTAACACGATGCGTGGCTGCCATTTTTGGCAAAGAGGAATCGGCGATAAACGCCGGCCGATAAGTGTTATTTAAATCTACTCATTGCAGTAGGATGATATGTCTATGCATATGAGTACGATGTATGAAAAGAGGTGTTTTTGGCGAAACCTGTGATGGCCGGAATGGAGGGGGTTGTGAGTGGATCAAAAGTGAATCCGAACTGCCTTCTACCTGCATGTTCCTGCCATTGTGTGTCCGGGCTGATTCCATGCCGCCAATCCTGTTCTGCGTCAAAGTTAGTTTGTGAAGGAAAATGCTATAAGGCAGCTGACCGTCCTCTTGTGGTTGGTCTAAGGGTTCCTGATTGTACCCTGGCGAACCCAGCCGTTATACCGTGAAATAGCGTGGACTCCTCATTTGGTGTCCGGATAGTTGGCTGTCATATCAAAATTTTGATAGGCATGCGAGACTCGCTACTCCGACAGCTGTGTGGTTTCCTGCTCTAAGGGCGGAGTCCGGCCTTGCCCGTGGATGTGATTGTATCACATGGTGTTGGCCTTATGGTTTATCACGTGGAATCTAGTCAACGTGTTTTATCCCGTTGTCGTACGGTAAACTACCGCATGGTGGGAATGTGCCAAAGATTTATTCTTTGGCATAGCGTTTTTTTGGGTGATCCGAAGACAACCATTAGAGTGTGGGCCCATGAAACTTGGCCTTTGCGCCTTGCATCTTTTAGAAGATGTTATTCATGGCTTCATACCCGTGTGGGCTTTGTGTGTTATGGAGCCCCCGGACTACTAGGTCTAGGGGTACTGCAATTGACTTGCTGTGGTTGATGTGATCATGGGCGATCGGACTACGTGGAGGCCGGCGCTGTCGGCGTTCTGGGAACGGGGGTCCCCAGACTTGCCTGCCTGCGGCCTGCGGCGTGGCTCAAAGGGGCCCTGCATGGCCCATATTCATCAACACGAGCACAAGACCCTCGCGAGGGGCCAAGCCTCGCGGGGCGGGCGACAAGGAGCTTCCTAAGGCGCGGCCTCATCGGGCTGGCTCGCGAGGAGGCGGAGAGATCAAGGCGGGGTACCTCGCGAGGTGCCCATGACGCAAGCCATGATGACCAAGGGCGCCATGCGGGTGCCAGCCCGCGCAGTGTCCTCCTTTCCTCTTTGGTGCAAAGGGAGCAAGCGCAGGCGAGAGTATCAAGCAAAGGCGTCCGTTTTGGTGCAACAAGACCAAGACCAGTCCAACGGCAGGATGGAGGTCATCGTGGAGCCCAAGCCGGCGTCACCACCGGAGCCTTTGACAGGCGAGGACCAACTTTAGTCAGGATAAGTGTACCAGATGTTCCCCTTCAAAATGGCCAATTGTTGGCGCCCTTCCCGCTCAATATTTGGGAAGAGGCCCAGGGCCTTTGCCTATAAATAGGACTAGCCACCATAGTATAGGGGATGTCGAATCGACCCCTCCGAAGGGACAACACCACCACAAGAACAGACCCTCACGAGGCTGTCCTTCCTTGTATTGTTCATCATCAGCCCAAGAGGCAATCCACCACACCACACACTGGAGTAGAGTATTACACCGCAATGGTGGCCTGAACCAGTATAAACACCTAGTCTCTTGTGTTGTTCTTTTCATAGCTTAGATCCTAGCATGGCGGTAGGGTGCAGGCAGTAGAGGGCGAGATCTCCGTGCGCACCCCAATGTTCAAACCTCAAGGGTCTGCCGGAACCCAAAATCCGACATTTGGCGCGCCAGGTAGGGGTGCGCCGGAGCTTTCCCTTCCGCCACTGCCACGACCCACCTCACGATGGGCAGCCCACCGCTCACTCCGGCCGCCCGCGCCAGCTCTGGGGCCAGGGGGCTCCAAGCCCTAGGCCCAGCCTTGTAACGGGTGCGGTGGCCGGCCAAGTTCAAGCCAACGACGCCGCCGTGCTACACGGGCGCGACCGACCCGCTGGCTTTCCTGCTGGCATACGAGGAAGCCATCCTCGAAGCCAGAGATGACGACAGGGTCATGGCCAGCTGGCTTCCCGTGGCCCTCGCCGGCGCTCCGCGCGCATGGCTGCTCCAACTGCCGGCGGCCTCCGTGGCCTCTTGGGAAGAGCTGCGCGGCCTCTTCCTCGCCCACCATGCTGCGCCAATGCCTCCGGTTGTCGCGGCTCTCCTTGGCGGTTCGCAGGCACCGCCTACAAGCCACCACATCAAGCCGTTCGTCCGCCGGGTCGGCACCGCCTCCGAGCGGCAAGAAGCTCTCCCGGGCCGGACGGTGCCCAAGGCCGGTCTGACCTTCAGCTCAGAGGACCACCCCTCCAACCCAGCCTGCTCGGGCACGCTCCCCATGATGTGCACCCCCACCATCTACCAGGTGGCCGTCACCAGAACTCTCATCGACTGCGGCGCGGGCCTCAGCGTGCTCTCAGTAGAGGCCTTCAACCTCCTCGGCATACCCCGGGAGCGGCTGCAACCCAGCCGGCCCTTCTCAGGCGTCGGGGGCGGGTCATCCAGCTCCTTGGGACAGATCCGACTACCTGTAACCTTCGGCACCTACGACAACTTCCGCACGGAGCTGATCGATTTCGACATCGCCCCCATCGGCCTCCCCTACAACGCCATCCTCGGTTATCTGGCGCTGGCCCGGTTCATGGCCGCGACTCACCCCGTACAACCTCATGAAGATGCCCGGGAGCCACGGTGCCCTCACCGTGCACGGGGACACCGGAGACGCATTGCAAGTGCTCAAGCTCGCCTTCAAGGCGGCGGCGTCGGCACAGCCCGCTGACGCGGAGACCCCCGAGCTCAAGGGGGCTGCGCCAACCAAGAAGAAACATTTGTTCACTCAAGACAGGGCAGAGACCAAGCAAGTACCCGTCGACGAGGACGGGTCCACTGACGCTACTTTCACCATAGGTGCCAACCTCGAGCCCGAGCAGGAGGAAGCCCTGGTCAAGTTCCTGCGCACAAACAAGAAGGTATTCCCCTGGGAGCCCGATCAATTGGCAGGGATCCCTAGGGGCGTAATCGAGCATCACCTCAACGTGTGCCCCAACGTACGCCCTATGAAGCAGAAGGCAAGGTGGCAGTCCACTGAAAAACAGGCTTTCATCGTCCAAGAGACCCGCAAACTAGAGGCCACCGGGGTCATTCGCGAGGTCCGATATCCGGATTGGTTGGCCAACCCTATCGTTGTGCCAAAGAAGGGAGGGAAGGAACGCATGTGTGTTGACTTCACCAACCTCAACAAGGCATGCCCGCAAGATCCGTTCCCGCTCCCCCGCATCGACCAGATCGTCCATTCCACCGCAGGGTGCAACCTGTTATGCTTCTTGGATGCCTTCTCCGGATATCACCAGATCAAGATGGAGGTAGAAGACGTAGAAAAGACAGCCTTCCTGACCCCGTGTGGGGTGTACTGCTACACGTGCATGCCGTTTGGGCTGCGCAACGCAGGGGCGACCTTCCAGCGGCTGATGCACATCACCTTGGGTCCGCAGCTCGGGAAGAATGTTGAGGCTTATGTCGATGATGTTGTGGTGAAGTCTCGGGAGGCCAGGACCCTGATACAAGACCTGGAGGAAACCTTTGCGAGCCTCGACACAGTGAACCTACGGCTCAACCCGGAGAAGTGTGTGTTTGGAGTCCCCTCGGGTAAGCTCTTGGGTTTCCTAGTGTCCCACCAAGGCATCGAGGCTAACCCAGAAAAGGTCAAGGCGGTCGAGGACATGAGCCCGCCAAAGACCCTCAGAGAAATACAGAAGCTCACTGGGCGCGTGACTACGCTAGGGTGCTTCATCTCCAAGTTGGGAGAACGAGCCCTGCCTTTCTTCCAACTAATGAAGAAAAAGGGCCCTTTGAATGGACTGAAGAGGCCGACAAGGCGTTTCAAGATCTCAAGAGGTACCTAACCAGCCCTCCGGTCATGGTGGCCCCACGCCCGAAAGAACCACTGGTACTCTACCTCACTGCCACTCCCTACTCCGCCAGCGCAACCCTGGTGGCGGTTAGGGAGGAGCGTCAAGTGAAAACCACAGTAGCAGCCTGGGCCAAGGCAAAGCGGGAACAAGGAAGACCCACAAGAACCACTACCACGGCCGAAAGAGATCGGCCACCGCAGGGGAACGCACTAGGGACGGAAGAGACCCCTCCCCCAGACGGCCAGCCTTTGGAGACTCCATCGCCTCAGGAGGTGCCACAGTCTCTAGAGGGCGCCATCGGCACCGACGCTCCAAACCTCGTCGAGCACCCAGTCTACTTCGTCAGCACGGTGTTGCGGGACGCAAGGGCACGGTACCCCATGCCTCAGAAACTCCTCCTCGCACTGTTGGTGGCCTCGCGCAAGCTGCGACAGTATTTTCAGGGTCACCCCATCAAGGTCGTCTCGGCATACCCCTTGGAGAGGGTGCTCAAGAGCCCTAACTCAGCCGGAAGGGTCGCTGAGTGGAACATTGAACTACAAGCATTTCAGCTCGAGTTCAGCACGACTAGAGTCATCAAAGGGGCCGCATTGGCAGATTTCGTGGCGGAATGGACGGAGGCACCGGGCGTTAAGGCTGACGAAGATCGGTCCCTCTCCCCGGGAAGCGAGGCACCAGAAGGCTGGGTCATGTACTTCGACGGGGCGTTCTCCAGACATGGCGCGGGGGCTAGAGTGGTGCTTATATCTCCCACTCAGGACAAGCTCTACTATGCTGTGCAGCTCTGTTTCCAACAAGATGAGAAGGTCTCCAACAATATAGCAGAGTATGAAGGTCTGGTGGCGGGCTTGAAGGCCGCAGCTGCCCTGGGGGTGAAGCGCCTTAGCATCAAGAGCAACTCGCAACTCCTCGTCAACTTCTCCAACAAGGTGTACGAGCCAAGAGATGAGCACATGGAAGCCTATCTAGCAGAGGTTCACAGAATGGAGAAGCAGTTCTGGGGGTTGGAGTTGCAACATGTGGCCCGCGGCACCAATCAGGAGGCCGACGACATCGCCAAGCGAGCATCCAGGCGGTTGCCTCAGGAGCCTGGCGTCTTCGAGGAGCAGCTCTTCAAGCCCTCGGCCATGCCATCGCTATCGAACACGGCGCAACCTCGGGAGGAGCTCCCCCGGCCGCCTGTCTCGGGAGCCCCGGTTTGTGGCCCGGCCTCAGGAGCGCGCCTACTCCTGACGATGGAGCCTCAGGAGGGATGCTGGGTCACAGAGCTCTGGAGTTACTTAACGCAAGGGACCCTGCCAGAGAAGGAGGAGGAAGCGGAGCGTGTGGCGCGGCAAGCCACATCATACTGCATCAGGGATGGAGAGCTCTACCGGAGGCGGCCAAACGATGTGTCCCTATGCTGCGTCTCTAGGGAGCAAGGGAAGGAACTGTTGGCAGATATACACGGCGGAGATTGTGGGCATCATTCGTCATCGCGGACCCTCGTCGGCAAGGCGTTTCGCAACAGATTCTATTGGCCCACTGCGCTCAACGGCACCATCGAACTGGTGAAGGCTTGCGAGGCCTGCCAGTTCCATGCCAAGCAGATCCATCAGCCGGTAGGAGGTCTGCAGACTATACCACTCTCATGGCCATTCGCAGTCTGGGCGTTGGACATCCTGGGCCCGTTTCCTCGGGTGTCAGGGGGCTATCGCTACCTCTACGTCGCCTTGGACAAGTTCACCAAGTGGGCTGAAGTGGAAGCCGTCCGCACCATCCCCGCGGGTTCCGCGGTCAAATTCATCAAGGGCATCGTGAGCCGATTCGGGGTGCCGAACCGCATCATCACTGACAACGGTTCGCAGTTCACCAGCAACCTCTTCAAAACATACTATGCTAACCTTGGAACGCAGATATGCTACACTTCGGTGGGGCACCCTCGAAGCAACGGCCAGGCCGAGCGAGCCAACGCAGAGGTCCTGAGGGGCCTCAAGACCAGGACGTTCAAGAAGAAGCTTGAGGCCTGCGGCAGGGGTTAGTACGATGAGCTTCAGTCTGTGTTGTGGTCCATCCGCACCACCATGACCAAGCCAACCGGAGAAACCCCATTCTTCCTGGTCTATGGGGCCGAAGCAGTCCTCCCTCCACTACTAGGAAAAGGGCTATAGATGGAAATGACACTAATGGCGCACCAGACAGGTGGTGCGCCATTAGTATATACTAATGGCGCACCACCCTCTGATGCGCCATTAGTGTTGAAACTACTAATGGCGCACCCTGACCACGGTGCGCCATTAGTACCAAATTTTTTTTTGAACTAGTGCGCCTGTCCAAACATACTAATGGCGCATCCCCTGGTGGTGCGCCATTACTAGTTGTAACTAGTAATGGCGCACCATCCAGGAGGTGCGCCACTAATGTTATTTTTTTTATTATTGCTTTTATTCCTTTTTTTGCAAAAGTTGTAATGGCGCACCGCCAGGGGGTGCGCCATTAGTAACCTGGATTACTAATGGCGCATTTGTTGCTGGTGCGCCATTAGTAAGTGGGCAGCAACAAGATATTTTGGACAGCCTCTCCTCCCACACTCACTTTCTCCCCACTTCATTCTCTCCACCGCCTCCTCCTTGTCTCGGGTGCCTCCTCTTTTTCACCTCATTTCCACCATAGATTCATTCAAATTAAGTGGTTAAGTTACCTTGTTTTGCTAGGTAAGTAAGGGGGGAAGCTATATTTATGTTGTTCTCCCTACAAACAATGTGCACATGCACTTTTTATGGCCTAGCTAGATCTATGTATGTTCGTGGTGTTGCATATGTTTGTAGTGTTGCATATGTGTTTGTGTTTGGAGGTGTACCGGTATTTGAAATGCGCTAGTTGCCAATATTTTGCCGGAATGTTGATTCATTTCCGTTTCGGCGAGATTTTTGGCATTAAGCATTCTTTTTGGTCCTATTTTTAGGGAAAGTCATGCCAAATTTTTTCTTGGTTCTAAAATATCGTTTTGCTCTACCCCGCAGGCGACCATGGTCCGCACGATGACCGAAGGCATCGTGAATAGGTTTTTGAGGTCCGCGAAGGCCGAGATGCTTCAAAAGAACGAGACGGAGATAAGATGTCCGTGTCGAAGATGCAAGCTGAATAGCCTTATTGCGGACCCGGATTCCGGGCAGGTGCGGGACCACCTGCTCTTGCGTGGTTTCATGGATGGCTATCGGTGGCAAGGTGATGATGATGACTACGAAGTCGTTCATGGGGGCCGGGCAAGAAATGAGGAAGGGCAGCAAGACAACCACCGCGGCTCGGGGGGGCGAGAAGACGAAGAATCCCCAGGAGATGATCACGACGGTGATGCTGTACACAGTCATCATGTAGAAGATGCAGGACATGATGATGATGCCGGCGGAGCAGACGACGTTGACCATCGATGGGCTGGGTGCAGGACCCTCATATTCAAGGGCTGCTTCTCAAGCAGACGGATAACGCAAGAGCTGCCGCCCGAGAGAAAGCCAAGATGGATCAACTTGAGTTAGACGCGGTTACTCCGTTGTATGAAGGATGCAGGCCCGAGGATACCCGCCTGAAAGTAACGCTCATGGCTCTGGAGATGAAGGTAAAACACAAAATGACCGACGCATGCTTCGACGAGAACATGTCATTCTGGCACGAACGTCTTCCCAAGGGGAACAAGTGCCCGACCAGTTTGGAGGAGGCAAAGAAAATCGTGTGTCCTCTGGATTTACCGCACGTGAAATACCATGTGTGCATGAACAATTGCATCATTTATCGGGACGAGCACGCGGAGTCTACAATATGTCCGGTGTGCGGTGTCACTCGATACAAGAAGAGGAAGAAAGCTCCTCGAAAAGTGGTGTGGTACTTTCCGATCACTCCTCGTCTGCAGCGGTATTTCGCGGATCCTAAGGTAGCAAAGCTCCTGCGTTGGCACGCGGATAGGGAGGAGAAGAAGCGAGAAGATGACGCAAATGATTCGGAGATAGATAAAAAAGACAAGATGCTGAGTCACCCTAAGGATGCGAGCCAGTGGCAAGCATTGAACTTCGAATACCCAGAATTTGGGAACGATCCAAGGAACATCGTGCTGGGCGCGAGCACCGATGGAGTCAATCCGTTTGGCAGCCAGAGAAGCACACATAGCACCTGGCCTGTGTTTGTGTGGATGTACAACCTTCCCCCCTGGTTGTGCATGAAGAGGAAGTACATTCACATGAGTATGCTAATTGAAGGGCCGAAACAACCAGGGAATGACATCAATCTGTATCTGGGGCTGCTGAAAGAGGAGCTTGACACGCTGTGGAAAACGCCAGCCAATACGTGGGACGCCGCAGAGAAAGAATATTTCCCTATGAGAGCCGCACTGCTCACGACGGTGCACGACTATCTCGGTTACGGATATCTTGCGGGGCAGGTAGTCCACGGATTTTCTGGATGCGTAAGGTGCATGGATGACACAACGTATCGCCAGCTAGATAGAGATCCCGGGTCTTCGAAAACCGTGTTCATGGGACATCGAAGGTGGCTTCGCGACGATGACCCGTGGAGGAAACGCAAGGATCTGTTCGATGGTGAAACCAAACCCCGAAAACGCCCGTGTACGAGGAGCGGCGAGGAAATAGACAAGCTGTTGAAAAATTGGAAAGACTGCCCACTGCCGGGAAAGAAGAAAAAGGCGCCAGAGCTGGGAAAGAAGCGAAAGGCGCCAGAGCCGCTGCTGAAGGTATGGAAAACGAGGTATGTTTTCTGGGACTTGCCGTACTGGAAGATCCACCGTGTGCCTCACAGCCTTGATGTCATGCATATCACGAAGAACGTGTGTGAGAGTCTGCTTGGTACCCTGCTCAACATGCCAGAGAGGACCAAAGATGGGCCGAAAGCAAGGGCAGACTTGAAATCAATGGGCATCAGGCAGGAGCTTCACGCTATATATGATGATGATGATGATGATGATGATGATGATGAGGCGAAGCAGGACACAGAAAGTCGTTGCAAAGGCAAAAAGGCCAAGAAGACCGGAAATGACTACCCTCCCGCGTGCTTCACTCTAAGTCAGGAGGAGATCGAGCAGTTTTTCACCTGCCTCCTAGGAGTAAAACTTCCTTACGGTTACGCGGGGAAGATAAGCAGATACCTAGACCCAGCGAAGCAGAAGTTCAGCGGGATGAAGTCTCACGACTGTCACGTGCTGATGACGCAGATACTTACAGTTGCAATCCGTGGGATCATGGACGCGCACGTCCGTGAAACGCTATTTGGCCTATGCAACTTCTTCGACGTCATCTCTCGGAAGTCGATTGGCGTGAGGCAACTCAGAAGGCTACATGAAGAGATCGTGGTGATACTATGCAAGCTTGAGATGTACTTCCCGCCCGCATTCTTCGACGTTATGGTGCATCTGCTGGTCCATATAGTGGAGGATATCATCCAACTCGGGCCGACGTTCCTGCACAGCATGATGCCGTTCGAAAGGATGAATGGTGTCATCAAAGGATACGTTCGCAACATGTCACGTCCAGAAGGAAGCATAGCCAGGGGCTTTCTGACCGAAGAGTGCATCTCCTACTGCACGAATTATCTAGGCATCGAGAACCCCGTTGGTCTGCCCGTCAACAGGCACCTCAGCAGGCTCGCTGGATGGGGTCACCGTGAGGGTCGCCGCGAAATGCATGTCGACTTCGAGGGTCGACTCGCCGACTTTGAAAGAGCAAACCTAGTCGCGCTACAACACATAGACGTGGTCGATCCTTGGGTGGTAGAGCACAAAACGTTTATTAAAAAGACGTACAATGACCGAGGCCAACAAAGGACGGACGGAGATACACTCAAAGAGCACAACTCATGTTTCACGCGTTGGTTCAAGCATAAGCTTCTGTCGTACCCTTTACATGAGGATTCTTCCGCGGAAGAACAACTCATATTCGCCTTGTCACAGGGTGCCGAGCACAACCTGATGACCTATGAGGCGTACGATATCAACGGCTACACATTCTACACCGAGGCCAAGGACATGAAGAGCGATGGTTATCAGAACTCCGGGGTAACGATGGAATCCTACACCGGTAACGACAAGGACAGATACTACGGAAGGATCGAGGAGATCTGGGAGCTGAGCTACGCTGGAGAGAAGGTCCCGATGTTCCGTGTCAGATGGGCCAAGAACGTCATAAAAGAAGACCGGTATTTCACCACCATGGTTATACCCGAAGCCAAATCCAAGACCGCGGGCGCAAACGTCACCGCGAAAAATGAGCCATGGGTACTGGCTTCCCAAGTGGACCAATGCTTCTTCATTACCGACCCGCCAAAGCCCAGTCGTGTTGTCGTGAGGAGAGGCAAAAGGAAGATCATCGGAATGGATGGAGTAGCCAATGAGCAAGACTTCGACAAGTACGGCGACCCGAGGATCGAACATGACGACGATGATGAAGTAGCAGCATACACCACAAGAAGAAGCAGGACCACCCTACCTAAAGGACGTCCGTTCCACAGAAGAACTCCATTTGCGAAAAAGAAGGGCAAGAAGATTGTGAACAGATAGCTAGCTAAGGTTCTTTTCAGATCAATATTGTTGTGATCTTTCATGTCTTTTATAACAGGGAAAATGGTTGTATATGATAGACATCGAACCGTTTCTGTAAACTGAGTACTAACTGAGTTCCCTAAAAAAAGAACCTTAGTACTAACTGAAATATTATGGAACAGAAAGTACAATGAAATCAATACGGAACATGCTAGATAAATATTTCCATGAAACCAGATGACACTGATAATTTTAGTGGAAAACAAAGGACTCTTCTGTTATTTTTAGTGAAAAGTTGGTCCACCGACCACTCACATATCCAATTTCCATGATCCTCAACGGAAGTCAGAAACACAACATATCCATGGACTTCTCATTGTTCAAAATCTTCTCTTAGGATTAACCACAACAGCATATCGGGGGTTCAGGAATCAAAATATCAGTTACATCAAGAGTTAGCAATGACCAAACTGGCATGTAACAGAGACACTATAAAAGATAGCCAACATCCAGTTAGGCCAAATTTCTGAGGCTATTCCAAAATTAGACGGCATTTCCCCTTTGCAAGCGGTTGCATAGTCTTCAGCGAGGTGTGGTGCAGCTTCCTTGTGAGGGCATATGAACTTCTCCACAAATACCTTCTTGCTCAGCATGACTATGCTATAGTAGTCCCGGTACTGACCTAGCAATCCATTTGCCTTAAGAAACTGGATAATTAGAAGAAGAAACTGTCTCCTGATTTTGATGTATTTTGCCTAAAGTCTCTAATTTTGATGTATTTTTCTTAATTCAGCGAACCGGGAGATGGACTTAGAAGAAGAAACTGTCTCCTGATTGCAGTTGATTAATTAGTATATATGTTGTAGACTTGTAGCATACCTACCTCTATATGGTTTTATATTTCAACTTGATTTCTGAATATTCCAAACCACACGCGAAGTCCTTTCTTACAAGAAGAAGTTTCTCTTCATAACAGTGAACAAAACTACTGTCAATCAGCTCAGTTCTAGTGCTGTTGGATTTTTTTTAATTGGCTTCTTGCAGTTTTGAAAATTCAGTTTATTCGGTTACTGAAAATTCAGTTAATTCAGTTAGGCACACAAATTTCAGAACTTTTGTGTGCCCTAGTACTTGGTGTTTGTAGAAAACCAGGAGTGTCAATGGGACTAGAATTCACTTGTTCTTATATGGGTTTGTAAAACTTGTTCATGTACTGAACTAATAATGCCTTGTGATGCTCTGAATTACTTGTGATGCCTCTGAATTACTTGTGATCACATTGAGAAAGACTTGTAAAGATGATGATCATCTTTAACAGAAAACAATTTGTGATGATTTTGCTAGTTTGCTGGGTTTTGTCTCCGACCATCGTGTCGTGATGATTTTGCAGGTACCCCGAGAGGCCCTTGAGTTTGTCGGAATGTCGATTAACTTCCGTTCCGGCAAATTCAGGTACTCCATATGTCCTATTTTCAGCAAAGGTCATGCTGAAATTTTCCGTGAATTTTAGCATGACTTTGCTAAAAATAGGACATATGGGGTACTTGTGACTAATGCATAGGCCGGGGTATCTTAGTAGTTAATTAAGTAGGATCAAGTGCCCCGGCGTACTTGTGACTAATGCATGGCTTTTAGGGTGCCTCAGTGTCGATAAAAACCGAAATGATGA
This sequence comes from Triticum dicoccoides, assembly GCF_002162155.2. Taxonomy (NCBI): domain Eukaryota; kingdom Viridiplantae; phylum Streptophyta; class Magnoliopsida; order Poales; family Poaceae; genus Triticum; species Triticum dicoccoides. The sequence goes on from NC_041389.1 coordinate 115,296,480, forward strand.
AAAGTTAGGCTTTTAGGGTGCCTTGGCGTCGAAAAACCCTCAATGATAAAAGCTTAGATTTTAGGATGCCTCGGTGTCGACAAACCCTAAATGATGAGACCATGATCTTGTTCCTTGACAATAACCAACTTTTTGACCAAACTTTGTTTCTATTTAGAGAGAAACATGGCCCACAACGATGAGGCCGGGGGTTCGGGCGGCAAGGCATTCTGGGAGCTGTCCCAGGAGATGGAGGAACAACCTCACTTGTATGAGGCCGCCGCCTTCCCCACCGATCCTGAGACCACGGATGGTGCCGCCGAGGATGACCACACTGATGCCACCACTGAGGGTGCCGCCGAGGATGCCACCACTGATGATGGCGGCGCACGCACAGATAGCAGCCAGCTGAAGAGGCAACGGAAGGACCGGCGCCCGATCGTGCTCCGCACCCTCAAGGAGGAAGTTACTGAAGTGGACTCCAACGGGAATCCAACGGCGCCCGAACGAATAGTCAAGGGGTACTCGCTTCAGCTCGGGTGCATTGTCCGGAGCACCGTCTCGATCAACACCGAGAACCTGAGGCATCCTGACCGAGGGAATTTGCACCACCTCCTCTTCACGAAGCTGCACGAACGATACAAGTTCCCCGCTGAATTCGAAAACACAAGCCTCAAAGGGAATAAAGTGAACAATGCTGCCCTCACGAAGATGAGCAAGGCCCTGTCTACTTGGAAAAGCAATGTGAAGAGAATGATCGAGAAAGGTGAGAGTTATGAGAAGATCAAGGAGAAAAATCCTTCGATCACCGAAGATGACTACAACGACTTCAAGATCAATTGCTCGAGCACCGCAAGCTCCCAATCAAGTGAGTGGGGGAAACAAATGCGGGAGCTGAACATAGGGGAACACACACTCGGTCCCGGCGGTTACAGAGTGGCGGAGCCTATATGTACAAGGAGGAGGCGGACCGTACCGAGCAAGGCCTACCGCCCCTCTTCGATAAATACGGTGACAAGCAGACCAGGAACTTTGTCAGGGCCCGGTACAAGAAGGACCCGAAAACAAAGGAGCTTACCACGGATCCGAAGACCAGGCGGCTTGAGCTTGTTCTGGTAAGGAATACACCCCCGCGTAATTAGCTCCATATGGTTGCATTCTAATTAATGAAGCCGAATTTCTAAATGGTTCACATTCCTTCCGCAGGCGACTGAAAGCAGTAGCGCGGGGTCGACTAAGAGCAACCCTTGGGACACCACTCTAAATAGGGGGTTGAATATAATGAAGAACAAGGATAAGCTCAGTAAGCCGACGTCAGCTGGTCGTGTGGCCGGCAAAGGCTTGTCGACAAAATGGGGGTCATACTATACCGCTGGTGTGCGGAAGGAGAAAAAGACCAGCTCGGAAAGCCAGGCGCGAGAGGTTCAAGAACTCAAGGCACAGGTGGCGCGGATTCCGGAGATTGTCCAAGAGCAAGTGGAACAACGACTCGGAGCGAGGATCACCGCCCTTGTGCCTACCTTGATCTCGGGGTTGAGTGCGTGGATTACGGGCGGCCAACAGGGGCGCCCCCGATTCCTAGCTTCACGGCCAGCAACTCGCATAATGCGATGGCGGGGCCATTGGTGCCTCCGGCGGAGGCGGCATTGGTGTCTCCGACGCCGGCACGGGAGCTTAATGCACCCGGGTGTACGCCGGCCGGCACCTCTTCAGCAAGCGGCCACTCCGTCAACTGCACGCCCGCCGTTGGCGGTGCCTCGACATTAGCCGAGCTCGACGCCATCATCACGGTAACTAATTAAGCCTCTCTCGGCCGAGGACTTCATCTCCTTGCCTTTGACTGGGCATCCCTGACGCCCTACATGTTTTCGCAGGGCGCCGCCGACGTTCCGTGCACTCTCCTCCACTTCGTGAACAACGAGTTGGTCGATGTCGCCAAGGGCAAAATCGTTCAACCGGGCAACCCCTTGTTCCACGGTACCCAGATGCCACCCAACTTGTTTAGGGTTCAACTGGTTCGGGTGCTGCCAGGCTGCGACGACTTGTTACCTCCGATTCGACCCGTCGGGGCCGACGATGATGACGTGATGACCCTCAGCGCCTGCCTGAGCTGGCCCCTGCTTTGGCCGAAGAGCCAGATTCGTTTGGGGGTGGGGGACACCACCCCAAAGACAACACCGCCAGTCGTGCCGGCGCCAAGTCGGCCCCATGGCAAGACCGCCGTAACGGTGCCGGACATCCCTATGCCACTGGATCCAAACATGCATATGGCACAGGATCAGAACGACGACGACGACGACGATGATACATTTGGCAACGTCGATCAGTACTTTGCCGAGCATGGGTACGATGGCGACTTCATGGGGCCTCCTTCTCAAGAACCAAACCCAACAAAAGACGTGTGCGATCTAGCTCGTACCGCGGAGAAGCCAAGTTGCAACAGGCACCGTCTGGCGTTCAGCTCTCAGGAGACGCCTCCAGCTGCCGACTTCACCGAGCCTCAGATAGGCGAGGTGCGAAATATTATCAGCCCCAACACACTCAAGAAGGCGGTCTGTGAGCAGAACTCGGTCCCATTACAGGAGAAGAAGAAGGCACGCAAAAGAAAGACTAAGAAGGGTGCGAGCCAGCCAGCACCGAGTACGATCCGTGCTTAGGACGGGCCACCTTCACCGCAGGATATCTCGAGGAGGGTGCATGTGGCGGGTAGGGCGATGCTACCGACAAATATGCTCAATGCTGCAACCGGTGCTATGCGGAGTCTGCATGACAGTGTTCTTGCTTTGGAGAAGCGGCGTCTCAGGGAGAAGGATGTGGCATACCCGGTTTTCGCGGCCAAGGTGCCAGAGGGCAAGGGCTTTGTGGATAACTCCATCGGGCGTACGATCGTCCTGCGTTTTGATGACATCCACGCTATGTTGAACCTTCATCCGCTGCACTACACCTTCGTTCGGCTATTTTCGCTGAGTATGGAGATGCAGATCATTCGCGACAAGACCCCAGACATCGTGATAGTCGACCCCTTCTACATGCGTGCCAAGATCTTGGGCAGCGCTGGGGACCGGCAAGTCGCGAGTTCTTACCTCGAAGGCGTCATTCTGGCAAACCAAGATAAGGATAACTTCCTCGTGCCTTACTTTCCCGAGTAAGTCCTCCCCTCAACCGGCCCGTAACATATGAATTCTTACTTTTCGATCGTTTTTCTTTTAACATTCCGTGTTTTCTGCAGTGACACACGTTGCACGCTCATCCTCCTAAGCCCCAAATATTCCATGGCCACGTATTTCGACCCGGACCGTCAGTCGAACGTAGACTACACAAATGTCAAGAAGGTTCTTGATGATGTTCTCCCCGGCTACGCCCAATCTGGAGGCACCTTCACCAGGCCTATTCGTAAGTACGGCAAGCACGTGTTCTCCCACAATACGACGTTCTGCTGCGTCAAGCAGCCGCCTGGCGGTCAGAAGGGTGCCTACTACGCCATCCATCACATGCGGGCGATCGTACGGGACCATCATCAACTTCTGCTACCGAGTAAACTCAAAGATTGGGCCGCGAGCGTGTCAGCAATCCAGGACGCGGACCTCCGACAAGAATTCTTTCGCATCCAATCGGAGTTTGCGGAAATCATCCATCAAGATGTCCTTCGTACCTCGGGGCAGTTCTACCTCAGAAATCAACCGTCCAATAGTGACATCGACACAATGCTACAAATGCAGGATGGCAACGCTCGTTCTTTCTATGACTCCCATGATAGACGGCGGCTTCATCCACGCTCCGGTCCCTTGAGTCGAGTTGTCTAGTTCTGAAACATCGATTGGCTCATGTTGTAATTAAACTTTAATGAACTTGTAGTATGTCTCTTTGGTTTCGAGAGTCGTTCAACTTAGATGTAATCGATGCTATTAATGTCTTCCTTTTCTCTTCCGATCGTTCTGTTGCATAATTATATATTGCTTATGTATTGTCTGTGAATTGGTACTAACGTTTCGTTTGGCTAGTGCATAGCGATGCCGACGTATGTCGTGTACAAGGGTAAGGTTCCCGGAGTCTACGATGACTGGGAGGAGTGTCGGAGACAGGTTCACCGATTCAGCGGTAACAGCTACAAAGGGTACACCACTAGGGCCGAGGCCGAATCTAGATACGCCCGCTATCTAGCGGGAGAGGGGAGGGAGCGTTGGAGGAACCAGATGAAGACGAGTTTCATCGTGATGATGCTCATCGTGATGACCGCAGCTCTCTTCTATGTGATGGTAGTTTAGATGATTGATATCGACTTGTAATGTGAAGACAAACTCGCTACTCGCGGTCTCGAGACTTGTAATATAATGTTCTATCTTTGTTCGGTCTTTTTAATTCGGAGACTAATATGATGAATTGTATTCGGAGACTAATATGATGAATTGTATTCAAAGACTAATCTTCTATTGTATTCGATGAATCTGTTGTTGATGTGTGCTGTCTATATTTTGTCAAACTATACATTTTGTAACCTGTGCAAAAAACATAAAATAAAAAGATAAAAAAAACCTAATATTCATACTAATGGCACATCACAGGACAGTGCGCCATTAGTATGACAGTGCATACTAATGGCGCATCACTGGGTAGTGCGCCATTAGTATGCTGCGGTTACTAATGGCGCATCCAGTGGTGGTGCACCATTAGTATGCCAAAGCACCTGGGTATACATGGCCCCTGGGAGGCATACTAATGGCGCACGCTGGCCTATACTAATGGCGCACCCGCGGTGCGCCATTAGTATACCAGATACTAATGGCGCACCAGGTGGTGCGCCATTAGTAAAAATTACTAATGGCGTGCTGTTAATGGCGCACCACAGATGCGCCATTAATGGCCATATTAGGTGCGCCATTAGTAGGGGTTTTTCTAGTAGTGCTCACGAGGTCAGACGTCGCTCTGCACTGGTCCTGGCGTTCGATGAGGCGCAGCAGGACGCCATGCGGGGGATGGACCTCGTGCTGGGGGAGGAACGTCGTCGGGAAGCCGCATTGCAAGCGGCGAGGTACCAACAAGCACTGCGGCGATACCATTGCCGCAACATCCGCCCCAGAACTCTTGAGGTAAGAGACCTCGTGCTCAGGCGGGTTCTCTCCAGGGAGGGACTACATAAGCTCTCTCCCATGTGGGAGGGCCCGTTCAAGGTTGTTCATGTTTCCAGGCCCGGCTCCGCGCGCTTGGAGACTCAGGAGGGGGTGCCAGTTCAAAACGCGTGGAACATCCAGCACCTCCGAAGGTTTTACCCCTGAAAAGGCCTAGAGCCTGTGAAGAAGGCGAACGCCTGTGAAGACTATCTTTTTGGAAAAGGCCCAGAGCCTGTGAAGAAGGCGAACGCCTGTTAAGACTATCTTTTTGGAAAAGGCCCAGAGCCTATGAAGAAGGCGAACGCCTGTGAAGACTATCTTTTTGGAAAAGGCCCAGAGCCTGTGAAGAAGGCGAACGCCTGTGAAGACTATCTTTTTGGAAAAGGCCCAGAGCCTGTGAAGAAGGGGAACGCCTGTGAAGACTATCTTTTTGGAAAAGGCCCAGAGCCTGTAAAGATGGAGAATGCCTGTGAAGCTGCCGTGTTTTGGAGAAGGCCCGGAGCCTGTGAAGAGGGCAAATGCCCGTGAAGCTTGTTTCCCCCGAGAAAGGCCCGGAGTCTGTGAAGAAGGCCAACGCCTGTGAAGCTTGCCGCCCGTGACACTCTCACGTAATAATGAGTTGGGGCTGTACACGCCCCGGAGTCTCAGGAGCGTCGGCCTCAGGCCCTGGGGCTCCCTCCCACGCCCAGTGGCAGCACTTAGCTCTGCGCTGGTGAGAAGACGTCGAAGACTAGATTAGGTGCCGGACGCGACTTTTTCGTTTGCTTTCTGCAGCTGGCTTGTTTGTTCTCATTCGAAGTTTTATTGAAGCTGTCGCTGTGTTTGGTTTATGGCTCTTCGGCTTTTCTCGCTTTCCTGCCCTGATTTCTCTCGTGCAAGTCTCGTGAGGGAGCACCGCGGGCACCCTCGCGAGTGTTTTCTGCTCTCGTCGTTCGAGGCTTCCCAACCCTGGTCCATCATAGGAGCTCCCCTCCAGTTCGTGCCCCACGGGCGCCGCGACACGAACACATGGCCTGGGTCGGTCGCCTTCACAGCGGAGGCCGGGATCTACCTCTCTAGACTAACCCTCACAGGACATGGAATGATCAATGGAGATTCGGCCTAAGGAAGCAGGGGCCATGATCAACGGAGTTTCGGCCTAGTAATTTCTGTGCACAGGCACGCGACACAAAGGCACAATACCAGGATAGCGGAAGCAGTACAGTACATAAACAACAATATTCCAAGTATGCCCTCACGGGGCCCTACACTACTGTCTTTTTGCGTAGGAAAAGGGAAAAAGAACAAAACAGGCGCTACTCGCCTGACGCCAGCTCGCGGGAGAAGCTTGAACTGCCTCCGGAGCTCAGGAGGACTCCGTCTCGTGTTTCACCGGGGCACGGAGGCGGGCGGACCCGCTACCTCCCCCCAGGTGGGCGCGATGACGCGGAGGCTGATCGCGGCCACCGCTGGAGGAGTCGCTGCCCGAAGAAGAGCCGTCGAAGCTCGATGAACCTCGACTGCCACCGGTCGCTCGTGCGCTGTCATCTTCGTCGTTGCCGGGGCTGGACCCATGGCCGCGGTCGTCGCTCTCAGGGCAACACCCGGCGCAGCGACCATCATCCCAAAACACCCTCACATAGAGGGTGGCATCACCGTCGAACTGGAAGTGCAGGGTGCATTGCCGGGACAGACCACGCGCGCGGGCAAACATTTGCCAGCCGCGGGTCAGGGCCATGCTCCCTGCTGCATAAACCTCCAGCAAAGCCCAGGAGGCTCGACTGCAGCAACCGTCCGCCTGAAGCCAGAGGCCGCCCAGAGCTCCAGCCGGAAGCTTACCTAGAAGGAAGTGAGGAAGTTGGAGCTGGGTGCGGGCCGGTTCCTCCGCCCACACGATGAACTCCGGCAGTACCTCTGCCGAGTGGGAGCGTGGCCTAAGGGGTCGTGCGGCCGCGGCGCGTCCCCCAGCGGCGGCCGGCCGCCCATCACCACACCGGGGATCGCCTCCGCGACCGCGGGGATCCACCATGGGAGTAGCAGGGTGTTTACGGGGACGGCCTCGACCACGCTTGGGTGGAGGAGTGTCAAGCTCTACCCGGCGGGCCTTCCCTTTCTCCGCGGCCGAGAACCTCTTTGGCGGAGCCATGAAGGAGGAAGAGAAGCGAGAAGGGATGGACTGGAAGGGCAGGCGCCTCCCCGTACTTATAGCCGGAGGAGGCCAATCGCCGGCCTCCACGATCGCAGGTAATCATGACCTGCTTTGCATGTAGGGACCTGTCCACTCGCGCAGTTGCCGAGGCGTCGTGGGGGAGCGGAGCCGCCCACGTCCTATCAATTGCCACGCGGCGCTCGAGGCCACAGGCTGTAAGGGCCCGCGACGCTTCGCACTTGCCCTTTCGCCTCTCTGCTCGGCCAAGTCCAGGCGCGCCTTGGGCTCGGGGGCTACTGTCGGCGTTCTAGGAACGGGGGTCCCCAGACTTGCCTGCCTGCGGCCTGCGGCGTGGCTCAAAGGGGGCCCTTCATGGCCCATCTTCATCAACATAAGCTCAAGACCCTTGCGAGGGGCCAAGCCTCGCGGGGCGAGCGACAAGGAGCTTCCTCAGGCGCGGCCTCATCGGGCTGGCTCGCGAGGAGGCAGAGAGATCAAGGCGGGGTACCTCGCGAGGTGCCCATGACGCAAGCCATGACGACCAAGGGCGCCAGGCGGGTGCCAGCCCGCGCAGTGTCCTCCTTTCCTCTTTGGTGCAAAGGGAGCAAGCGCAGGCGAGAGTATCAAGCAAAGGCGTCCGTGTCGGTGCAACAGGACCAAGACCAGTACAACGGCAGGATGGAGGTCATCGTGGAGCCCAAGCCGGCGTCACCACCGGAGCCTTTGACAGGCGAGGACCAACTTTAGTCAGGATAAGTGTACCAGATGTTCCCCTTCAAAATGTCCAATTGTTGGCGCCCTTCCCGCTCAATATTTGGGAAAAGGCTCAGGGCCTTTGCCTATAAATAGGACTAGTCACCATAGTATAGGGGATATCGAATCGACCCCTCCGAAGAGACAACACCACCACAAGAATAGACCCTCACGAGGCTGTCCTTCCTTGTATTGTTCATCATCAGCCCAAGTGGCAATCCACCACACCACACACTTGAGTAGGGTATTACACCGCAATGGTGGCCTGAACTAGTATAAACACTGAGTCTCTTGTGTTGTTCTTTTCATAGCTTAGATCCTAGCATGGCGGTAGGGTGCAGGCAGTAGAGAGCGAGATCTCTGCACGCACCCCAGTGTTCGAACCTCAAGGGTCTGCAGGAACCCGAAATCCGACAGGCGCCTGGCAAATAGCCCTGGACGCTGTCGGGCACGCACGCGTTCGCGACGCCGATTTTTACTACCAGCTCGTCAAGTGGGTTACCCGATTGGAAGCCGAAGCTTCGGTGGACCACGCCGACATGGAAAGGGCCAACGCGCGCGAGCAACACGCCCTATCGCACCTCTTGCAAGTCCGAGGCGAGGCGTAGGACGCCGGTGCCGGCAGTTAGCATGTACCACAGATGGCGACCGGCATCGTCTAGTTAGGTAAGAGTAAGTTAGTACTTGTACGCTACTAGAGTATTAGTGGGAGTAGATAGTTAACTTGGCTATGATGGTTGTCAACATGGAAGTTCAGTACTTTATATGTGGATCAGACCTGTTACTTTGCTCTGAATTTTGAACTTTCTGTTTGAACGTATGGAATGAGCTATTATTTTTTTAAATGGTTGTATTTGTCCTCCACGGGTTTAGAGGCTGACTTGTGGGCGTACTAAGTTGACGCGTACACAATCAGGAGATGATTGTATGTGGAGAGGATGACAGCAGGGACCCGCCAAGGTCATGGCAGTACAAAAGCAAGTGCCTCCTTATTTCAAGCCAATAAAAAAATGGCTCCTCCTAGTGGATTTCTGACATCTGGGTTCCATGCCATTGTCAACATAGTTAATAAATGAGAGAATTGCACAACGAGCGGCTGACACCAGGGACCCAACAGCTCGCCCAGTTATTTTTGTTTTGGATTAATTTGATAAATGCCACTCCAAATCTGGTGTATCCAAGAAATGCCACTGCAATTTCCAAACTTTGAAAAATGCCATTTCATGCCATTTCTAGTGGCATTTTTCGAAGTCTGGAGTGGTGTTTTTCAAAGTTTGCAAACTGCAGTGGCGTTTTTCAAAGTTTGCAAAAATTGCAGTTGCTTTTTTCAAAGTTTGGAAATTGCAGTGGCATTTTTATGAATCGCCATAATTGGAGTGGCATTTATCTAATTTGTTTTTGAGACAGAAGCAGGGTGTCAACTGGGCTGTTTGGGACACTCTGGCCTGTCTAGACAACCTCTTCTTTTATGTTTACCATAGACCAGCCCAGTAGTTTCTTTTCTTTCTAAAAATGGCTAGCCCAGTTTTTTTGTGATTTGTCAAGTCACTTTATCAGGCCTGTTGGGCTACAAATCTTTCAAGACAAGGAGAGCTTCATTCATCTGGCCGAGAAAATGGCCTATCAGTAATGAGAAATGGGCTGTACATTTTTAAAACACATCAAACCGGCAATTAGTTTCAAATATCTTTTTTTCATTTCGAGATTTTAAATTGCATTGATTTTTATGCGTGGACAATTTATTGGTTTTGATATTGATATACATTTATTTTTTTAAACCAGTCTGAATGTGACTCGAAATTTCAGGATCAAAAACAGTTCAGACCACACCAACATATGCAAAATTTTGTATAATTTTTTAACCGTGGCCACAATATGGGCTGTAATGCTAACAAAAAGAATATGGGCTCCAAAAAACCCGTAAGAATTAGCAAATGAGCTGTAAATTATTTGAAATAATGGCAGATGGTTTGTATGCTGTTTTCCATAGATTTGAGGCTTTCCACAGATGGCCTGTATACTATTGGATGTCCATCCAACGACCGTCGTGCTTCTTCAATCTCTACTCTTCCTGCTCCAGCCGCTCAAGCGTCGGCAGTACTGCCTGCTCCCTCCTCCCTACGGCCGGCTGTGCTGCCGCGCAGGCCTCACCGCCCCATCGTACTCCCATCGCTGGCCTAGCCATCCCTCTACTCAACCACAGTCCCACACCTGCTGTTATTCTCCGACGCCGGCAGACGAATCAGTAAACCCTCGTACAGTCATACTCCCCTCCGCGTGGGAAACAACTGCCGAGTCTTCCCTGCCTCCGTGTCATTCCCTTCCTAGGCCTCGCCGTCGTCCACCGCCCTGGTGCTCTCGACGTGGCGTGGTCAACATGGTCAACGACCAACATGCATCTGAAGTGGACTGTACGTGGAGAGGCTGACAGCTGGGTCCACGGTCGCACACAAGGAAATGCCTCCTTATTACGCGCAAAATAATGATTCCTCCACCTGACATCTGGGACCCACCGAAAGGGCCTCTGTATTTCGCGAAAAAAACGTTACCGCCGCTGACAGCTCGGACCCACCAGCTATATCTTCGCACGCAAGGAAGTGCCTCCTTATTACGCACAAAAAAATGAATACTCCCCCTGCTAGCTGGGACCCAGTATAGTGGTCCTACTAAGTTGACGGGGACGAAGGGCTTTGTCAACTTACTCAATATGCACGATTCTAGCTCGAGTGACCGTACGATGTCCATCCAACGGCCGTAGTGCTTCTTCTACCTCTGGTCTTCTTGCTCCAGCCGCCCAAAGCAGCGCCGGTCATGCCGCCTGCTCCTGCCTCTCCTGGCCGGCTGTGCTGCCACGGAGGCCTCACCGCCCCCATACTACTCCCACCGTTGGCCAGGCCATCCCTCCACTCCACTCACCCACACCCCCTATTATTCTGCGGCGATGGCAGCGCAGCCGAACCAGTGAACCCTCGTACTCCTCTCCGCGCGGGCATCCACTACCGCGTCTTCCCCAGCTCCGTGTCGTCCCCTTCCTAGGCCTTGCCGTCATCCACCGCCTGGTGCTCTCGGCGTGGCGTGGTCAATGTGGTCAACAAACGAATTCCATCGGAAGAATACTGTACGTGGAGAGGCTGACAGCTCGGTCCACGACAGCCACAAGGAAGTGCCTCCTTATTACGCGGAAAATAATTATTCCTCCACCTGACAGCAGGGACCCACCGGACGGGCCACCATTATTTTGTGAAAAAACGTTTGCCCCTGACTGCTGGGACCCACCAGACGGGCCACCGTATTTCAAGAAAAAAATGTTCCCCTGCTGTCAGCTCGGACCCACCGGAAGTGCCTCCTTATTACGCACAAAAAAATGAATACTCCCTGCTAGCTGGGACCCACCTTGGTGGGAGGCTGACTTGTGGGCCTACTAAGTTGACGGGGATGGAGGGCTTTGTCAACTTAGTCAATATAAACGATTCTAGCTCCAGTGACCGTACGATGTCCATCCAACGACCGTAGTGCTTCTTCAACCTCTGGTCTTCTTGCTCCAGCCGCCCAAAGCAGCGCCGGTCGTGCTGCATGCTCCTGCCTCCCGTGGCCGGCTGTGCTACCGCGGAGGCCTCACCGCCCCCTACTATTCCCACCGCTGGCCAGGCCCTGCGGCGACGGCAGCCTAACACCGCAGCCGAACCAGTGAACCCTCGTACACCTCTTCGCGCGGCATTCCACTGCTGCGTCTTCCCCGGCTCTGCGTTGTCCCCTTCCTAGGCCTCGCCATCGTCCAGACCACCGCCCTGGTGCTCTCGGCGCGGCATGGTCAACATGGTCAACGACCGACTTCCATCGGAAGAGTACTGTATGTGGAGAGGCTGACAGCTGTGTCTAGGCGGCCGCAAGGAAGTGCCTCCTTATTACGCGCAAAATAATTATTCCTCCACCTGACAGCAGGGACCCACCATACATGCCATCTTATTTCGCGAAAAAAACGTTCCCCCTTACTGCTGGGACCCACCGGATGGGCCACCGTATTTCGCGAAAAAAATGTTCCCCCCGCTGTCAGCTCGGACACACCGGAAGTGCCTCCTTATTACGCACAAAAAAAGAATACTCCCCCTGCTAGCTGGGACCCACCATGGTGGGAGGATGACTTGTGGGCCTACTAAATTGACTGGGACGGGGGCCTTTGTCAACTTTAGTCAATGTGAACGATTCTAGCTCCAGTGACCGTACGATGTCCATCCAACGGCCATAGTGCTTCTTCAACCTCTAGTCTTCTTGCTCCAGCCGCCCAAAGCAGCGCCGGTCGTGCCGCATGCTCCTGCCTCCCATGGCCGGCTGTGCTGCCGCGGAGGCCTCACCGCCCCTACTATTCCCACCGCTGGCTAGGCCCTGCGGCGACTGCAGTGTGAGCCCTCGTACTCCTCTCCACGCGGGCTTCCACTGCCGCGTCTTCCCCAACTCCCAGTCGTCCCCTTCCTAGGCCTCGCCCTTGCCCACCGCCGTGCTGCTCTCAGCGCAGCGTGGTTAACGTGGTCAAGGAACGACTTCCATCGGACATGGACTGTACATGGAGAGGCTAACAGCTGGGTCCACGGTCGCAGCAAGGAAGTGCCTCCTTATTACGCGGAAAATAATGATTCCTCCACCTGACAGCTGGGACCCACCGGACGGGCCACTGTATTTCACGAAAAAACGTTTCCCCCTGATTGCTGGAACCCACCAGCTACATCTTCGCACGCAAGGAAGTGCTCTGGGCGAGAAAAAAACGATTCGCCCCCTCACTGCTGGGACCCACCAGCTACATCTTCGCAGGCAAGGAAGTGCCCGACAGTCGGAACCCACCTGGTCGAAGCGTACGTAGCATTGTCATTCTGTTGCAAACGTGTATGTACATACTGGTCATTGTAGAGGCGCGCACGTGTCGTAGTAGAGGCGCGCACGTAGCATGTACACGTACGTACAACGGCCAGGGTGCAAGAAAGAAAATACAGCCACGTATGTGTACATACGGGCGGGGTCTCGAATGCCTACTCGCGCATACGTACGACCAGGGGTCGTGTACATGGCTGGGTGAGAACGGAGAAACAACGTCATCGTCGTGTTCATGGGGAGGCAACGGAATGCATCATGTTCATGGGGAGGCAACGTAATGTGTCATGTTCATCGGGAGGCAACAGAACGCGTGGGAGCCAACCGGCTGGATCGGAACGGAATGCGTCGTCATGTTCATCGGGAGGGCTTGGATGGAACAGGCAATGGAAACGAGGCCTGGCGTACCGCAGAACGGAGGAAATGGCCTTGTGTTCGACCGGCCACGTTCGAAACGGGATCTTGTTCATCGGGAGGGGTCTGGCATACCACAAAACGGAGGAAACAGACCTCCTACGGTCGAAATGGGGGTCCTGTTGATCGGGAGGGGTGTGGCGTACCGCAAAACGGACGAAACGGACTTGTGTTGGAGCGCTACGGTCGAAACGGGGGTCCTGTTCATCGGGAGGGGTGTGGCGTACCGCAAAACGGGACTCCACGGGATATTGTTCATCTCCACCATCGACCTCCTCCAGCCTCCACGGGATACCGTCGACCTCCTCCAGCCTCCACGGGCTCCTGTTCATCCAGCCTCCACTGCGCGCTACTCCACCGGCTACTGTTCAACCACCCCTCCATGGGCACCCCTCCACCGTCTACTATTCATCCAGCCCTCCATACCACGGGGTCCTGTTCATCCAGAGGCAACGCCACTGCTCATTGTTCATCCAAACCCCCCGCAACACTCACTGTTCATCCAATTGATCGGCTTCATTTAGCAGTAGTAACGAAGGAATCACTCGATCGGGTTTAGTTAACAGCCATCGATCGATCGCTCGGGTTCAGTAACGCTTAGCCTGCAGTGCAATCGCTCGGGTTCAGTTAGAGCCCAATGCCTCGCTCGGGTTCAGTTAGAGCCAACGCCTCGCACACACGCCCGTACGTATACGAGAGAAACGGGCATCACTCAGCCCCCGACCGCCCACCGTAACCGGGAACTCCCCGAAATTTTCCTCGCCCTCGCTTCTACCACGGTTTTTTCCGTCATGGACGGCCCAAAGAATGTCATGCAGCTGCATCACCGGCCTGCCCAGGACGAAAAGCCCATTTTCTGTCATGATTTTCTGTCATAGAAGTAGGAGCCCACCACATCTATGATGATACCGGGTTTTGTCACAATTATCGTCATAGAAGTGTCATATGTATGACATAATTTTTTTTTTCGTTCGGCCCAAAATGTCACGGTTGTGTCTTTTTTTAATGTGTTGAAGTAGTTTGATGATGTGTGAAGCTTCCATCTTCATCTTCATCATCATGAGGTTCTTGTTCCATAGGAAGAAGTGCACCAACACCCATGGTCAAAATATCTTGAGAAGAATCTTCTTCACCTGCATCACTTAGATCAACTTGCTCCCCACAGGAGCCATTAAATTCATCAAACACCACATCACAAGTTTCTACAACACATCCATTGGATTTGTTGTAGACTCTATAGGCGTGAGAGTTTGATCCATAGCCAACAAATATGCCCTCAATTGTTTTGGATTGAAATTTTCCTAACCATTCTCTTTTGTTGGGGGTGAAACATTTGCACCCAAATACACGAAAGTACTTGACATTTGGCTTGTTCCCAGTTAGGAGCTCATATGGAGTCTTTTCCAATATAGTATGGAGGAAGAGCCGGTTTGATGCATGACATGCAGTTTAACAGCTTCGGCCCAAAAACTATGTGGTGACTTGTATTCATCCAACATGGACCTTGCCATCTCCACAAGTGTATGGTTCTTCCTTTCGGCTACACCATTTTGCTGAGGAGTGTATGGAGCTGAATATTGATGCTCAATCCCTTCATCACTAAGGAATTCTTCCAAGGTATAATTCTTGAACTCAGAGCCATTGTCACTTCTTATTGCCAAGATCTCCTTGTCAAACTTGCGTTGTGCTTGCTTGGCAAAATCAATGAAGGTGATCTTCGTCTCGTCCTTGGACTTGAGGAAAAACACCCATGTATATCTTGAGTAATCATCGACAATGACAAGTCCATACTTTTCCCACCAAGACTATCCCATGAAGGAGGCCCAAAAAAATCCACATGAAGGAGCTCTAGGGGCCTTGAAGTAGACACAATGTCCTTGGGTGGGTGCTTTGATTGATGTTGCTTCCCAGCTATGCATGCACTACACACACGATCTTTCTCAAAAGAGACATTGGTTAGTCCAAGGATGTGATTCCCCTTTAAGAGATCTTGAAGATTTCTCATGCCGACATGGGCTAGCCGGCGATGCGATAGCCACCCCTTGCCAGCCTTGGCCATTAGAGAAGTTGCATGGAATGTGCTCTCTTTCGAGTAATCAACCGTGTAAAGGTTGCCATCCAACTCTCCAACAAAGGCCACTTTGAGAGTGTCTCTCTTAAAGACTTTCACATCCGTTAGTCCAAAAAGTGTATCATAACCAACAGAAGCCAATTGGCGAACAGAAAGCAAGTGGTATTTAAGGGATTGGACAAGCATGATATTTGCAAGAGACATGTCATTTGTGATAGCCACCTTGCCCAACCCAAGTACCTCTCCTTTTGATCCTCCACCAAACATAATCCTCATAAATGGTTGAATAGCTTCCATGAAATCGTAGAGCAGTTTGCTATCTCCGGTCATATGATTGGTGCATCCACTATCAATCACCCATTTTACTCCTCCGGAGAAGGCAACCTACACACAATTATTACTTGGTTAGAGGCGCCCATTTTGCAATGGGACCTCTCAAGTTAGTCACAAGGGTCTTAGGGACCCAAATAGCATAAAATCGGAAAGCATTTCGAGGACCAACAAATTTTTCATAAACTTCTCCATCCTTAGTCTTACGAAGTACATAGGATGAAGGCATGAACTCTTTTGGCTTGTTGAGAGTGGGCATGCCCCTTGTGGCCTTCCCACCAACAACCTTACCTTTCTCCTTGTGCCCTTCTCGTACAAATGTTTCTTTTAGAGGGGTTGTGCACTTTTGAGAGGACGTCTTCTTCTTGCTTGTGCTTGGGTCAAACCCGAGTCCCTCTTTGGCAAACACTTCATTGTGTTGGCTCAACACCTCATTAAGGTTCTTTTGCCCTTGAGCACATGTCATGAGCCCTTTCTCGATTTGAGCCTTGAGAAAACAGTTCTCCTCAAGAATAGATGCTAGATCACTACTAGAGTTAGTAGAACAAGCATCAACATTGATAATAGGAGACGAGTAAGCCTTAGCTAGAGTTTCAAGATAAGTAAGTTTGAGCATCTCAAAACTCTTTGTAAGAAGGGTGAGCTCTTCTTCCTTAGTCTTGAGGGACACAGATAGAAGCTCACAATCCTTAAAGAGAGAAGCATGAGACTTCACAAGCTTACTTTTATCTTTCATCAACTCTTCACAAGAGTCAATAGCCTTTTTCAAGGAGGCAAGATCTTTAGTATGAACATCAATTTTTGCACCAATTTTTAAGCATAGTTCATCACTTCGTGCTTCCTCATATTGGACTTTTCGCTCAAGGATTTCACATTTTTCCTTTTCCTCGGTGACGAGGGTTTCGACTTCCTTAATGGTGATGGTGTGCTTACTCACCATCTCCATAAGCATACGAAACATAGTGAGCTTCTTTCCTTTGAGGGAGCACATGAACTTATTAAGTTTAGCAAGCATAGGATCATCTAGATCATCATCCTCATAACTATCCTCCGCATCAAGATATTCATCACTAGGAGTAGAGGGAGTGAAAAGAGGAGGATTTGCTCGTGGGGTTACCTTGACCTTGTCAGGAGTGCTTTGGTACTCTCGATCTTCTACCACGGCCTTTGCCATTAGACACTTGTGAGCGTTGCCCTTGTAGTCTTTCATGTAGTTGTAGGTGACCACATCACCACTCTTGTTCACTAACCTCAAAGTGTTTTGAGAGTCTTGAGAAACTCCGGCAACACCACTAACATCATCCGGATCAGATTCTTCTTGAGCAACCATTACTTTCCCATCTCTCTTCTTGAGCTTCGAGTTCAAAGGATTTGGCAACTTCTTCTTGGGAAAAATCTTGGGAAACCTTGGTTTATCCTCTCTCTTCTCATAGGGGCACTCATTTGAGAAGTGGTTGGTTTCTTCACAGTTGTAGCATTTTCTTACTTTCTTCTTTTGAAATCTTCCCTTGAATTTTCCCGTGCTAAACTTCTTGACAAAGAGAGCCATGTCTTCATATGAAGGACCCTCATCGGATTCAATCTCATCACCATCTTCATCATCATCTTCTTCTTCCTCTTCTTCACTTTGCTCATCTTCACATACATGTTTGGCCTTCAATGCAAGATTGATCTTTGATGTTGGAGTACCATGCATGGCAAGATGTTTTGTGGCATTTGCCTTTGACTCTTCAAATAGTTGGAAGGTGGATATGATGTCATCTGTAGTCATTTCCTTGAAGCATGGTGTTGTCTTATGTCCCATACCATTTGATGGTGATATGGGGCAAGGGCATGAAGCAACTTATCAACAAGGAATCGCTTAGTCATGTTGAATCCATCGTGTGTCTTGTCACACTCACACGACTCAATGTCAGCGATGAGAGTCATGAGACGCTCAAGGAGTTGATAGTGAGTTTCACCTTTCTGCATACAAAAGTTTTGCAATTGCCCCTTGGCAATTTCATACTGAGCACTCCGGAGGGTGGAGGTACCGGTCTTGGATCTTATAATGTTTTCCCATAGTTCCTTGGCACTTGTGATGTGTATGAATGGTCTCCTTTGCTTGTCATCCATACCTCTCCTTATACACATGATTGCAGTGTCATTGAGATTCTTGTCATAGATTTCTCTTGGTGTAGGGTTCTTTGGATCAACCACATGATAACCATACTCCATGATCTCCAGCATCTCATTGTTTGCATGTCGAAGATGATCCTGCATAGCAACTCTCCACAAGGCAAAATCGGAAGTGGCACTAAGTAAAGGAGGTTTGCCTTGAGGATTATATCTCGGTTTCTCAACCTAAGGTCTTGCATAAAGCCAAGGAACACTAGAGTGTCCATTGCTAGGAGGTTGTTGACCAAGTGACCAAGCAGGCACAGTTGGCCTCGAAGCCGCACCACCCGAGAGTGGTGCAAGCACCATGGACAATGTGGCTAATATCATTTGGACCAAGGCCTCAAGAGAAGCATCATGCTCCTCCTTTTGCTTAGCAAGGGGCCGTTCAAGATCTTCAGAAGTAAAGGACATGACTTTAGAAGAAGCCTCGCCTTTATCCTTTGGATCTTCAACAAGGGGAGTCCCATCGGGGTTCATCTCGCTCTAGGGCGGTTAAGCCACAAGAATAGAGCACGAGGCTCTAATACCAATTGAAAGGATCGAGATGGACCTAGAGGGGGGTGTGAATAGGTACAATTACAAATTTTAATTATTACTAAGCAATTTTAGGCAATACTGCGGAATATGAGAGTGAGCCTAACAATTGCAAGAGTAGTACTAAGTGATAAGCAAGTAACACGTGTATGAAAGGAAACAAGCACAATATGAGATAAGTAAGAGCTAAGAGACAAGTAACCACAAGTAGAGAGTTAGGGTTAGGAATAACCGCAACTCCGGGAGACGAGTTTGTATGCCGATGTTCACTTCCTTGGAGGGAAGCTACGTCACTATTAGAGAGGTGGATGTTACCACGAAGGCATACCAACACCACGAAGGCTCACCCTATTCTCCCTTTGAGACAACACCACGAAGGCGTTTCTCAACCACTAGTGGTAGACCTTGGGGTGGTCTCCAAACCCTCACAAACTTTTTCGGGGGTAATCACAAAGGTCGATTCCTCTCCGAAAGACTCCTACCGCCTAGGAGTCTCCAACCTCCAAGAGTAACAAGAACGATGGGGAAAAGCTCAAGACTTGCTCAAATCACGAATTCCTTTTGTGCAAAGAAAGAGAGGGAGTGGATCTATCACTTGATCGGACAAATTCTCTCAAATGCTCTCAAATCCCTTGGGGATCTAAGATTTGGTGTGGAGGAGTGAGAGAGAGAATAAAATGTGTTCTAGGGTTTGTTCAAAGTGAGTGGTCAGTCCTCTCCCGTGGGGAAGAAGGGCTATATATAGTGTGAGCACAAATGTGGTCGTTATAGCATAAGTGAATGGGCAGGCCGGACATCCGGGCAGGGTGGCCGGACATCCGGGCTGGCGAGGCACTAGAAGAACAGAGGAGAAGCCAGGAGAAAAACAGAGGGGCCGGACATCCGGAGCAAGGCCCGGACATCCGGTGACACGGGAAGGCCCGGACATCCGGCGGCAACGTGCAAACCTACTGGAGTCGGGATGACAGGGAGCTGGACATCCAGGGAAAATACCGGACATCCAGCGTGGCTGGGAGACCCGGACATCCGGGGTGCAGCCTGGACATCCGGCTTGAGCATGCATACTTACTGGTGTCTAAACATCAATGACCCGGTCATCCGGCTGGCAGCCCGGACATCCGACATGGGAGCAAATAGAACATGTGTACAGAATATTTTTGTGTGACCCTAAGTTTCTTATTGAAGCAAGGAATTATTGTAACTTAAGCAAGTCTTTAACTAACCCTACCGATCCCCTCTTAATAGTGCGGGATCCTATACTCAAGAAACCAAATATCAAATCAATTTTTATGCTTCATCCTTGAGTAAAATCACTTGTATGCCCTTGATCCACACACTTCGATGAGCCGGGGACTAACACCTGAGATTTACATAACAACCATTGTTAGTCCCCTACATGTATATTGTCATAAACATCAAAACATGATGTAAGGGCATGAATGCACTTTCACCCGCACCCCTTCTTTGCCCTATACAATCCCAAATATTCCAAAATCCTTCAGGGTATCCCTAGATCAGAAGTTCCGCCGCCGCAAGGTCTCTGTATCCACGAGATCCAATCTAGACCCTGTTCCGGCTCCCCGCGAGAGGGGGGAATCATCACCGGTCGCCATCTTCATCATCCTGGCAGCCACCACGACAAGGAGGGAGTAGTGCACCCTCGGGGCTGAGGGTTTGTACCAGTAGCTATGTGTTTAATCTCTCTCTCTCTCTCTCTCTCTCTCTCGTGTTCTTGAGATGTCACGATCTTGATGTATCGCGGGCTTTGTTAATATAGTCGGATCATATGGTGTTTTCCCCTCTCTATCTTGTAGTGATGACTTAAGTTTTTCCCTTTGAGATTTCGTTCTTATCGGATTGAATACTTTTATGGATTTGAGAACACTTGATATATGTCTTGCAATTGAATACTCGTGGTGACAATGGGGTATCATATTGATTCACTTGATATATGTTTTGGCAGTCAACTCGCGGATTCCTGAGGTGACATTGGGGTAATCTATGCATAGGGGTTGATGTACGTTCGTGTCTTTGTTTCTCTGGTAGAAATCTTGGGGCACTCTTTGAAGTTCTTTGTGTTGGATTGAATATTATAAATCTGTATTTTCTTTGGTGTTATTTTAGTAAGAACTCTAGGATAGATCGAACGGAAAGAATAGCTTTGTGTTATTTTAGTATGAACTCTTGAATAGATCGAACGGAAAGAATAGCTTTGAGGTGGTTTCGTACCCTACAAACAATTCCGTCTTATGTTCTCCGCTAGATGGTAACTCGGGAGTGATTCTTTATTGCACTTTGAGGGATAATCATATGATCCAACTATGTTAGCATTGTTGAGAGATTGCACTAGTGAAAGTATGCACCCTAGGCCTCATTTTCAAGCATTGCAGTACCGTTTTTGTGCCCGTTTACTATTTGTTACCTTGCTGTTTTTATTTATTCAGATTATAAAAATATATTTCTACCATCCATATTACACTTTTATCACCATTTCTTCGCCGAACTAGTGCACTTATACAATTTGCCATTGTATTGGGTGTGCTGGGGACACAAGAGATTTCTTGTATTTGGTTGCAGGTTCGCTTGAGAGAGACCATCTTCATCCTACACCTCTCACGAATTGATAAACCTTAGGTCATCCACTTGAGAGAAAATTGGTGTTGTCCTACAAAACTCTGCGCTTAGAGGCCCAACACGTGTCTACAAGAATAAAGTTGCGTAGTATACATCAAGCTCTTCTTTTGGCGCCATTGCCGGGGAGGTGAGTGCATGAAGGTGTATCTTTAGATCTTGCAATTGAATATTTGTTTTCTTGTTTTATCACTAGTTTGGTTTATAAAAAGAAAAGTAAAAATGGAATTGAGGTTGCATCATATTGTTCATCTTTATAATTTCTTTGGTGAAAATGATGGAAAGGAAAACTGTGCTCAATTGATAGAGGAAGAATTCAATAGAATGTTTGGCATAAATGACGAGCATGATTGCAATGTTGTTAGTATGAATTCTTTGAATATCCAGTATGCTAATAATATGCAAAGCCATAAGCTTGGGGATGCTATGTTTGATGAAGATGATATTCTTAGTCCCCCAAGATTTGATGTGCAAATTTGTTATAATGATTGCATGCCTCCTATTTATGATGATTATAATGATGAAAGTGGATTTGGAGAGGTCATGACTTTATTTAGTGATGAATCTACCATTTTGGATGAGGCTTAAATTGACTATGATAACAAAGTTGCTATCTATGATGATTATGGTGATGACATGTATGCTATGAAGAATAATGATAACCATGAAACTTGTCATCATGATTTTAATTTTCACTCTCATGATAGTTATTTTGTTGAGTTTGCTCCCACTACTATTGATGAGAAGAAATTTGCTTATGTGGAAAGTAATAAGTTTTATGTGCTTTTGTGTCATGAAAAGAATGCTCTATGTGATGGCTATATTGTTGAATTCATTCATGATGCTAATGAAAATTATTATGAAGGAGAAACTTATGCTTGTAGGAATTGCAATAATATCAAGTTTCCTCTCTATGTGTTGAAAATCTTGAAGTTTTTCTTGTGTTGCCCTCCTATGCTAGTTGATTCTTGTTCCCATAAATTGTTTGCTCACAAAATCCCTATGCATAGGAAGTGGTCTAGACTTAAATGTGCTTGCCATGTGATTCATGATGCTCTTGTTATGTTTCAATCTTTATCTTTCATGCGAGCATCATTGAACTCATCATGCCTAGCTAAAAGGCATTAAAGAAAAGCGCTTGTTGGGAGACAACCCAACAATTTTGCCTACTTTTTTGTGTGTTCACATGATTAGGCTACTGTGGTAATCATGTTTTATTGCTTTTGTTTCAATAAAGTGCCAAGTAAAGCCTTTGGGGTCATGTTGGGTGATAGTTGATTTGATCTTGCTGAAAAACAGAAACTTTTGCGCTCACAAAAATAACTATCATTTTTAATAGAAGAGTTATTTTGAGTTGATGCTTTTTGAAGAAGATTAATATAAAAATTTCTCACGTGGTCCTAATTTTTTCATAATTTTTTGAGTAGCAGAAGTATGGTTTGAGTACAGATTACTACAGGCTGTTCTGTTTTTGACAGATTCTGTTTTCAATGCATAGTCTGCTTGTTTGCTTGTTTCTATGGCTTACATTGCTCAATATAAATTGTGGAAATTATATGCTACAGTAGTAATTGTGTGGTAACAATTAAGAATCTTGTCTTTGACAGTACCAAAAGTGAAATGGTTTGCTCTTTATCATACTAATCTATATCACAAGGTTCCGTTAAGTTTCGTGTGATTGAAGTTTTCAAGTTTTGGATGAGATGTCGATATGAGGAGAATAATGAGTGACAAGATCATAAGCTTGGGATGCCCAAGGCACCCCAAAGTAATATTCAAGGAATATCCAAGCAACTAAGCTTGGGGATGCCCCGGAAGGCATCCCCTCTTTCGTCTCCAACATTATCGGTAACCTCACTTGGAGCTATGTTTTCATTCGTCACATGATATGTGCTTTGCTTGGAGCGTCAATTTATTTTGTTGGTATTTGCTTGATGTTATTTAGAATAAATGTTTAGCATCTTTTATTTCAATAGAAATGGCAATGATAGCCTTTGCCATGCTTATTTTGCAAGTATACATGTTGCTGTTTCAAAACAGAAAGTTTATCGCTGTTGCAAAAATTCCCTAGAAAAGTCAAAATGTGATAAAATGCTAAAACTTTTTGCAAAATAAGATATGATAAATTTTCTAAAGTTTGGTAGTTTTTCATAATTTTTGGGTTTAGGGAAGTATGATGAATCTTTCATTCTTTACAGACTGTATTGTTTTGGCAGATTGCTGTTACGGTTTTATTGTTTGCATATGTTTACTTGTTTAATGATTCTATTTGAGGATAGGACTATTAAATATGCAGAGGCATTTAGTATTCAATGTTGAATAATAATTTTAGTAATTTTCTACAGTAGAAAATGATAAGGTTTTGCACTGATTTATACTAACTTATCTCACGAGTTCTTGTTGAGTTTTGTGTGGATGAAGTTTTTGAGATTTAGGGAAACCATGATATGAGAGGAATTAAGGAGACACAAAAGCTCAAGCTTGGGGATGCCCAAGGCATCCCAAGTTAATATTCAAAGAAGTCTCAAGAATCTAAGCTTGGGGATGCCCCGGTAGGCATCCCACCTTTCTTCTTCAACAATTATCGGTTAGTATCGGTTGAGCCTAAGTTTTTTTGCTTCTTCACTTGAGTTGTGCTATTATTAGAATGTCATTTTATTTTCATTTTGCTTTCTGTTTTAATAAATAACTTAGGCCTGAAAGTTTTTAAATAAAATAGAGTCCTCAATTAGTTGCCAGGGAGGCTAGGTAAGCGACATTCACATCCCATCAACGAAGCTCTTTTCTATGGAATTGCTCTAGTGCTTCTTATATCCTATGAGTGAATTGTTGAATAAATTGAATGTCATGAAGTTGAAATCATATCATGCCTAGTGGTAGCTTCACATTGGGTTTGTAAAGTGAAATCTTTTGAGGCTTGACAATCACAATATTGGTCATACAAGCAATTCACGAATAATTAGTATAAGGAAGAGAGCTTTCACATGCAAATACACAATCTTGGAAATCTTTTATGATTGTGAGCCCCCATAAAAATATTATATGCCAAAATTGTTGACGTTGGACAAGGAAGACAACGTAATGATTTATGTTTATTGATATTCACATAGAAGTTATATTGTCATAGATCCTTCAACATGTGGTGCTTGCCCCCTATCTTTGCTAGCCAAAAATTCCGCACCAAGTAGAGATACTACTTGTGCATCCAAAAACCATTAAACCCAAATCTTGTTTTGAGAGTCCACCATACCTACCTATGGATTGAGCAAGATCCTTCAAGTAAGTTGTCATCGGTGCAATAACGCAATAAAATTGCTTCTAAAAGTGTTAGATCATTTAGTGTAAGAGAAAATTGAGCGTTGTACGAACTTGTGATGGCAATGAATATAAGTGACAGACTGCATAATAAAGGTTGCTATCATAAGGGGCAATATAATGCGACGTTCTTTTGCACTAAGGGGTTGAGCATACAAACAAATAAGTGCATGGCAACCTATGCTTACCTCTGCGAAGGGCCTATCTTTTACTTTATGTATTTACTTTTATGAAAGAGTCAAAGTTTTTATTTCTATTCCTGGCGGCCACCATGATGAGGAGGGAGTAGTCCACCCTCGGGGCTGAGGGTTTGTACCAGTAGCTATGTGTTTAATCTCTATCTCCCTCCCTCCCTCCCTCCCTCTCTCTCGTGTTCTTGAGATGTCACGATCATGATGTATCGCGGGCTTTGTTAATATAGTCAGATCATATGGTCTTTTCCCCTCTCTATCTTGTAGTGATGACTTGAGTTTTTCCCTTTGAGATTTCGTTGTTATCGGATTGAATACTTTTATGGATTTGAGAACACATGATATATGTCTTGCAATTGAATACTCGTGGTGACAATGGGGTATCGTATTGATTCACTTGATATATGTTTTGACACTCAACTCGTGGATCCCCGAGGTGACATTGGGGTAATCTATGCATAGCGGTTGATGTACGTTCTTGTCTTTGTTTCTTCGGTAGAAATCTTGGGGGACTCTTTGAAGTTCTTTGTGTTGGATTGAATATTATAAATCTGAATTTGCTTTGGTGTTATTTTAGTACGAACTCTAGGATAGATCGAACGGAAAGAATGGCTTTGTGTTATTTTAGTACGAACTCTTGAATAGATTGAACGGAAAGAATAGCTTTGAGGTGGTTTCGTACCCTACAAACAATTCCGTCTTATGTTCTCCGCTAGACAGGAACACATGAGTGGTTCTTTATTGCACTTTGAGTGATAATCATATGATCCAACTATGTTAGCATTGTTGAGAGATTGCACTAGTGAAAGTATGCACCCTAGGCCTCATTTTCAAGCATTGCAATACCGTTTGTGTGTCTGTTTACTATTTGTTACCTTGCTGTTTTTATTTATTCAGATTATAAAAATATATTTCTACCATCCATATTACACTTTTATCACCATCTCTTCGCCGACCTAGTGCACCTATACAATTTGCCATTGTATTGCGTGTGTGCGGGACACAAGAGATTTCTTGTATTTGGTTGCAAGCTCGTTTGAGAGAGACCATCTTCATCCTACACCTCTCATAGATTAATAAACCTTAGGTTATCAACTTGAGGGAAAATTGTTGTTGTCCTACAAAACTCTGCGCTTGGAGGCCCAACACGTGTCTACTAGAATAAAGTTGTGTAGTAGACATCAGTGGCGGACGGAGGAGGGTGTGGGGCTTTGCTGGTTTTCACGGCCTCGGTGTACGAATGGGTGGGCGGATGGGATGGGAGGGGGGAACCATGGCTTAGGGACGCGCTTGTCCGAAATGTGGGGTAAGTTACGGAAGTACCCCCAGCTATTTGAGCTAGGTGGTTCTTTCGGTTCAGGGGTATCACGGGAATTTTGCGTGTCGGGATTTCGCAGGAGGTGGGAGTTTTTGCGCGCGTTGTAATTTTGGGATAACAAGGCACGAGTTGAGATGGAGGCAATTTTTGGAGCCAAACAAGACAAAGATATATCTTAAATATTTCGGGGTAATAAGGCGCGGGTTGAAATTTCTGGACAAGCCTAACGTGTACTATACCAAATCAATTCGCACTTCCCTCGATGAAAAAACAAAAGGAAATCAATTCGCACCACACAAGAGAGTATATTCCCGTTTACTATACCAAATCAATTCACTATAGTACCATTATTCCTGGACTTCCCGAAGAGGCGAAGAGCCAAGCGCAAGGTTAATATTTTTGAGATGCCAAGCGCAAGATTTATAGGAGAATGAGTAGTAGTAGTACTAGTAGTACGTACCAGTGGTACGTACTGTATGAGGAAGAAGGCAACAAGATGTATGTTTTGCATGACAGTCTCTTCTTACAGGACGTGCTAGACCTAGTGGACCTCATTGTTGCAATGGGACACGATTCAGAGTGGTGGGCAGCGGGAATAATTTGGAGCTGCTTAGTCTTAAACCCCATGAAGAAGTCCCATCGAAAGTAATAGCTATCCTCTACACGTGCTCCTATGTAAAATGAGTAAATGAAAGAAAAAGAGAAAGAGACAAAGTAAAAAAAATCATCAGCCTTAGAGCCAGCCCTATTGTATTAGTGAATGATATTTCTACGTCGTGATTGACATGCATGGCTATATTATTAACCATGCTGCGGAGGTAGAAGCGAATTTTTATTTATTTGCGGAGGTAGCAGCGGATGGATATTCAACGAGGAGTGTAATGATGGTTGCTTCCTCGGTCAAACATAGAGAAAGGTGGGCCTCGTGATTTGATGACTTCTTAATCACTATTACTACCTATACACTTTGCCCATATAATAACCACGTGGTAGAGTAGTGGGCTATACTTTTAATAAGCATGCTCGAAGAGAAGAGGTGCACGCACCCACACACATAGTACTAGTAGCACTCTTTGCGTCTTTTGCGTCTTCCCCAACCACACACGTGACACGGTGGAGTTCATTTCTGTACGATGATGCAACCCATGTGATAATTTGACGCGTCTAGTAGTAGTTACTCACTTATAAATAATGGAGGGTCGGGAACCATGCATGAACTGTGCCGCTCATTTATAAATAAAGTTTTTTCTTTAGTGGCACGTACGCAATATAAATAGGTTCATATGGAGAGAAAAATAAACCACTCCACTATATACATAGCCAGGACGAGCCTACACGGTTGCTTGCTGGGGTTGCTCTCTTCACACTCTCTCGCACAAAATGACTGTGGCCACATCTCTAACATCCGGGCAGATCACGTCCGCCGGGGGAAGGGGTGGATGCTTTGTGTAGATGCGGTCGCCATCGCCGACGGCAAAAACCCACTGTCGACACATCCCGATCAGGGGTCCCCGCCATTCTCTCTCACAAAGCCGACGTGGTTGCCTTCGTCCCCTGCGCACTGCGGTGACGTGGGCAATTGCCGCCTCCCATCGCCCTCCTCTAGGTTGAGCTACGCCCTGACATCCCTCAGGTACAACTTCCTTTACAGCCGGCTTGCACCACTGCCCCAGCTGCCCATATCGCTCCATGTGGATATTTCTCTACTTCTTTGCCCCGCACGTACCTATACTGGCTTCTACTGTATTTGTGATGAGTTTATGTCTCATCAACTAGTTCTAGTAATGTTATTCTAATCACGCTTCTTCAATTTCTTTGCCACTGGGATGCCCATCTCGATTTTAGTGAAACTGCACAAAATGATCCGATGGTCAAAGGGTTGCAAACTTCATTTCTTCGGATGGTTCAACATCGCCAGCAAATTAAAGCCTGGTTAGGGTTTAGGATTTAAGGGCTAGGGACTGCATGGATCGTTTTTTCTGTAGTTGTCTCTGTTCCAAAATAAGTGTCAACTCTAGTAGTAGTGAAACTTTGTACTAAAGTTTGCATAAAGTTGAGACACTTATTTTGGAACGGAGGGAGTACATATTGGCTATGATCTGTCAATCATTGAGATGCGATAGCATGCATGTTAGTCTCCTTTGTATTTGATTAAATGTTGCAACGGGGCAACCTTGGACGCAAGATACATGAAACAGAAGCTGGAAGCTTCATAGCATTATACAAATTTATCTCGGTGAGAAATTACAGTACGTACTATACTACTACTACGTAAAGAGTTAGGTGTCGCACAGTGTCTAGAAAATATGGTGATAGTGTGAGGTGGGCCATGTAATCACTGAGCTTGTGTGTTTTCACTGCTTTCGCACTCCTCCGCTGTAAGAATGGAGAAAATTGTAATCTACCACCTTTTGCCGAAACGTTGGACATCCAGCAGTCATACCACCTCAGTAATAATGACAAATGAGCCATCAAATCAGATAGACCCATCAGTAAGTTGGGCGGATGAAGCAACCATCACTCTTGAATCCGCTTCTCCCTTCAACACAGACGCCAGTGAGAGGTTGCATCCGCTCTGCCCGGGCATGAATGCGGCACCGATTCTCTGGAGTGGCGCTGACATTTCGGGTGAGAAGCGCGCGGGGGCGATGGAGGGGCTTTGGGTGGGGCAGGGTAGTCAGGAGCGGGTGTGGCAGCTATCCCGACCGGACGCCCGAAAATGAGAGGATGCACCAACTATCGCGGCTAAATCATACACTGCACACCATCTCTCTGTAGGAGTAAGTCGATGTGTCGCTCTCTCTAACACACACACGATGTTAAAACACACACACACACACACGCATGTTCATAGAATAGGAATGTCGTGTGAGTGGGAAGCCACATGAAGTGAGATAAATGGAGTTCCACTACTGCATGATGCTGCTAACGTGACACTACGATCAGAGACCCTTTCACAAAACTCTGTGTGATGCATTAATCGCATACGGTGGTGTAAAATAACTGTCAAGAAAGGTGCAAAATGTTTGCGATGAATGATACATCAAACACGGTTCAGATTTTAGTTGTGTGTGCAATGAGGGGCATACAGTTGATCCGTATGAACTATTTGCAATGAGACAGAACAACAGAAACGAGTAGCCATATCAAGGTGTGTGCGATACACGGCATACAGTTTGCTCCGATGAACCGTTTGCGTTGATTGAGGTGAACACAAACGATTCGGCGTAACAAGATGTGTGAGATACCCAACAAATAGGTCGGTAATCAAAATTGTGTGTGATCATTATAGACAGCCCATACGGTATTTTTTTGTGAATTGTGTGCTCGTCAGGGCACACAGTTCAACCAACCAACCTTTGAGCGATAATGTAGAAGATCTCTGTCGAATACATATTACTAACCATCTGCGATGAGATTGACAGGATAAACAGAGATATATATATATATATATAGTCTGCTTAATTTAGTCCTCCTTCTTGTTGTTGTTGTTGTTGTTGGATGGCCCCGCGACATCGTCTTGGCGAGGACGCTTCTTGTCGCTGACCATTGGCTTTTCATCGCCGCCACCGTCATCATCGTCGTTGTTGTCGTCGTCGTCCTCCTTCTCGTTCGACCATTCCTACTCATCATCATTGTCGTCCTCTTCTTCGTCCTCCGATGGCTCCTCGTCCGTCTGGTTTTCGTCTGACGACTCCAGAGGTGGCGTCCCTTCCATGAACCGGATATAATCAAGGTCTGGTCTCGACGCCGGACTCATGGAAGACGAGCGGGATGATTCTGACGTTGACCTATGATCAGGCGTTAGACTGCTAGCCAAACTGTCATCCTCACTATCACTCGACATGGCTGCAGAGTTTGCGCCAGTGTGTACCGCGGCCTACCGGGGATGATGAAGATGGTGGGCACTTAAGCGGGGTATGCAGAGAAGAGGAACTGCCAATCTAACGCCGATATAATCAACCGCAATTATTTGTACCCAGTGGCTCCAAATTCCTGGGGTTGCATAGGACTCCTATTGGCTATTTAGCTGGTTTCCTTTTTCAGGACAAAAACAATAAACAAGTTTTGGGATTATGCCCTGGTAACGGTACGAACGGAGTAGAACAGTTGGCAAGCAATACATTGAGATTTTCTTGTTGATAAAGCCAGTAATAATCAAACTAGAAAGGAAAAGAAGAAAGACAAAGAAAAAAAATTCTCCACGAATCTTCGCGTAACATCAATGGCATATGACCTAGATGCATTACTTAGAGCACATCTAGATGTGCTTTAGCAATACTGTCAAACAAAACCCCTAATCATCATTGCAAACAACGCATAGAACATGGCTAATGTGACAACCACAACTACACATGTTAGTTCCTTCTTGTCTCTTGCTTTCATCTGTTGCATGTGATTGATTCTTTCTTGCTTCATCGTACTGATTGTACATTCCATATCAGCCAGTTTCTTCTTCAGCTTTATGTTATCTTCTGCGAGCTTGGTGATAACACTCTAAGCCCTGCCATGCCATTCTTCATCCAGCCAGTTAACAAAGGAACAAGCCTCATATCCCTGCCAATGTTAAGTAGTATTCAGGATGAGCGGTGGCATTAACTCAAGTAAAATGATGAACTTAGCACTAACCTCTAAGGGGCAACTGAGAAACCGCCTGCCAATGTCAACTCCCTCTGTGCATACATGTCGAGCGGGAGTGTGCCCGTGCACACAACTCAGCTTTTGGTACTTCTCGGTGGCGCAAAACTCAGAGTCGAACTCGTGTTGCGGGAGTCTAGAGTCATGCTCCGGATCCGGCTGTAGAT
>NC_041389.1:115327438-115417115 GCF_002162155.2 Triticum dicoccoides
GATTCAACAAGGAGCTACTTTGGACATGCTGAAAAAGATTGGGATAGATTGGAACCCGACAGGACAATCCGGATCCGTAGTACACCTGCCTTCTGATGACCTTAGGCAAGCGCTCGGCACCGATCGCCGTCGTGGCGGCGATACAAGCAGGAGAAGCCGTACCAAAACCAATAGCACCACTCGTCCGTATTCCCCCAATGTCAGCTTCACGTGAGGGAATTTTTGGAGGCTATGTAGGGATTTGGGGGAAATGGGGAAACTATGGGGATAAGCTAATGGTCGGGAACTACTTATGGCACTATATGTTGGAGTATACGGCACACTATTTATACATGTCGTTTGTGTTAGGTATTACAACATCACACACGATTTCTGCACCAAATCGTGTGAGAAGACAATGTAGGTGAGACACGGTTGCCGTTACATAACCGTATGTGATGTAATACCCTGTACATATAATTGAGTTACAATGATACCGTGTAAACAACCGCTCTGCAGATATCCGAAAGAAACAGCCGGTCTGCATATGGAGATGGCGACGGTGGCCTACGCAGTGGCTATCGGAGAAGAGGTCAATATTCGGTAGGTGGGCAGCGGCGGCATCATAGGAGGTCAATCCTCGATCTGCGGTGGGAGATAGTAGGAGCTCAACCGTCGAGGTCAGCGGTGGCATGATTCGAGCGCATCCATGGCGATCGATGGCGGGATAGTGGAGGTCGAACTTCAGGTGGCAGCCGCACTAAGCTTTGCTCCTCGACACTGCTGTCTCGGCGTGCCGCCACATCGCGCTTCTCTGTCTGCTGGGTGGAGGTCGCCACGCGGCTAATTAATTATGGTATTATTTTTGTGAGTGGCTTAATTAAGGTATTCAATTCCTAAGGGTAGTGTTGTACTAGTACTTTGCGTGTAAATTGACTGGCCATTAATATTTGTCATTGCACGTCTGGATAACAATATGGAGCGCCCTCAGTAATTATGAAAATAAAGCCTTGTGATTTATGCACGCATCATTAGGCACCAGTTAATCCGTGTATTAATGATGTTGTTTTGTTTTTAATTACCATTCATGTGGTGCAGATGGAACGATCTCAATGGACGAGGGATCGGAAAACCGTAGATTTTATCAGTGGCGTGACAGAGTTCATGAATTTGGCTGAAAGTACAAAGAGGAGAATTGGTGATGCTAATTACATCCGGTGTCCATGTATTGATTGTGCCAATACAGAGTTGCATGATGTTGTAGATGTCCAGTGGCACTTAGTCTCTTGGGGATTCATGGATGGATATACATGTTGGACTAGACACGGTGAAGAGGAGGTCATGGATGAAGATACCCAGGGCTGCGAGATGCCAAACCCCGATCAGTGTCACATGGATGTTGAATCTATCATCAGGGCAGAGGCGTCAAGCTACCAATGGAACACCAGAAAGCCGGAACGCCCACTGGAAAACCAAGATGTCGACGCAGATGACGACGATCTTGATATGCCAGATTTTGTTGCTATGATTGCAGATTTCGAGGGCCCCAAAAAGGATATGATTGGGTACAAGGATCTGCCAACCATTGATGTAGACTCCAAGAAAGAATTGTATCCAGGTTGCAAAAAGAAATATTCCAGGTTGAGTGCCACCCTGGCGCTTCTCAGATTTAAAGCAGCAAACTGTCTATCAAACAAGGGCTTCACAGAGATGTTAGGTCTTTTCAAAGAAATTCTTTCAGAAGATAATGAGCTCCCTAGAAGCATGAATGAAGCAAAGAAAATTGTTTGCCCATTGGAACTTTAAGTACATAAGATACACACTTGTGTGAATGATTGTATATTGTACCGTGGTGAGTACAAAGATTTGCGTGCATGTCTTGAATGCAAGCATGGACGATACAAGCGCAGGAGGGCAAAGGACAAGTACAAATTGGATGACGAGATCAAGACAGGAATCGTACTTGCATTTAATTCCAAGGTTGAAGCATTTGTTTGCAAACCCTAGAGAGGCAAAGAGGTTGCGATGGCATCATGATGAGCAAATTGCGGATAAGTATATGAGGCACCTGAAAGATGGGGCTCAGTGGGGAATAATCGACAACAAGTTTGAAGACTTTGCCAAGGATCCTGGAAGTATAAGTCTCGGGGAGTGTACTGACGGGATGAATCCTTTTGGCGATATGAGCACCAATCACATCACATGGCCGGTGCTTCTGTGCATATATAACCTAGCTCCTTGGTTGTGTATGAAGAAAAAATACATTATGATGTCAATGATTATCCAAGGCTCGAAGCAACCTGGAAATGACATTGACATTTACTTTCAGCTACTGGTAGAAGAACTGCTGACAGTGTGGATAGATGCACCTGCTGTAAATGTTATGATGCTTACAGAAAGGAGATTTTTTATCTACATGCGATACTAGTGCACACCATTCAAGATATGCCGACATTAGGCAACACATCGGGGCAGAAAACAAAGGGAGATGTAGGGTGTGTCACATGCATGGATAGGATAGCTAGCAGAAGACTTCCCAAATCGCACAAAACTGTGTATTTACACCATCGTAGGTTCTTACAAAAAAATCACCCATACCAAAAGATGAAAGCTGAATTTGATTGTATGGCGGAGGTAGGTGTGGGCCCAAGACCCTATGATGGGGAGGTGGTCCACAACATGGCCAAAAAAATTTAATGTTGTGATTGGCAAGAATCACGCTTTGACGGTGAAACTAACACCCAAGGGTCAAGTGTTTAAGAAGAAATCGGTGTTCTAGAAATTACCTTACTGGGAGATTCTATGTGTACGTCACTGCACCTATGTCATGCACGTAGAGAAGAACATATGCGAAAGCATCCTTGGTACTCTGCTCAAGATTAAAGGTAAAAGAAAGGATGGTGAGGGTTCACGGCTCAATATGCTTGCTGATCAATCAAAAGGCAAGAGTCAAGCAAAAGATGATGACAAATTCATCAAAGCTCGCTAGACTTACAATTTCAGTACAAAAGAAGCAACACAATTCTTCAACTATTTGTTGTTAGTTAAGACACCCTCTTCCTACTCCGCAAACATCAGAAGTCTCGTGGATGTGAGCTCAGGTAAAATGAAGTTGGGACACATGAAGTCACATGATTGCCACATAATGTTGACAAAAATCCTCCTAGTGGCCATTAGGAATATGATGGACAAAGATATAAGGAACACACTCATTGAGCTCTGTGATTTCTTCAACCAACTATGGAAGAAAGTTGTAGATCCTGAAGAGCTGGATCATATGCAAGATGATATTGCAAGAAAATTGTCCAACCTAGAGACGTTTTTCTCCCACCGTCATTCTTTGATGTCATGGTCCATCTCACTGTGCACCTTGTCGACGAGATAAAGTATTATGGTCCTGTGTTTCTTTGCAACATGTATCCCTTCAAGTGGTGCATGAGAATACTGAAGCACTTTTGTCGGAACCGAAACCATCCAGAGGCAAGCATCCTACAAGGTTATACCGCGGAGGAGGTGGTTGAGTTTTGCACCGAATACATGAAACAACGACCTATAGGTTTGCCCCTCTCTTGCTACAAGGGAATGCTGAAAGGTAAGACGGTCCTTGCTGGCACGCAAATGGCTACACGCAGAGAATTGGTAGAGAAAGCCCATTTGACGGTACTGCTTAACAGCCCAGTTCTCAGCGCTTATGCCGAAGAACACTTGGCAGAGATACGCCAAAGCTTCTTACCAATGGTGCCTTCATCAGATGTGGAGATGAAGGAGCACACTAAGAACTATGCCGAATGGCTGAAGAAGCGTTTGGCACAAGGATCCATCGATGACATTGCTACATGGTTGGCACAAAAGCCATCACCTACGATGTTGACGTACCAAGCATATGACATAAATGGATACACGTTCTACACTGAGGAACGTGATGAGAAGACCTCATATTAGAACAGCTCTGTTCGAACAGAATGCATAACTGCAGATGAAGCTGATAAAAGGGTATACTATGGAACCATCAAAGAGATTTGGGAGCTTGACTATGTGAAAGTTAAGGTGGCATTATTCAGGTGCTCATGGATCCCTCTTGGTCAAGTAAAGGTTGATTATTACAGGAAGACTTGTGTTAATAGGACAATGATGGCATATCACGCGGACCCGTTCATTCTTGCCAGTGATGCTACCCAAATTTTCTTTGCATAAGAACTGCCATGTAGTGATGCATGGGAAGAGGAGGGTACTGGGTGTGGACGATGTTACCGATGAGGACGAGTACGATGAATATGATGAGTTGCCAGCCAAGGGATCACGCACCCATGTAACAGAGCAGCGTAAAATCATCAGAAAACCCAAGTTCATTCGGGGTCAACGTAATGATCCCAGTTCCCCCATGTACATGGGAATTAAGCCGTAAGACTGGTCTTTATGCCTACCTAGCAACTTAATCCGTTCAATTTAGAACTGTCGCGTGTACTGAATTTGTGAGTTATGCCTGGTTTTCTGTTGATGTAAGAACCGTTAATATGTTGACCTTGATATGCTGTCAGCTGAGGCAATGAATATAAACTGTTATTATTATTATTATTATTATTATTATTATTATTATTATTATTATTATTATTATTATTATTTATATTATTATTATTATTATTATATCATAGAGGTAGCACACTCAATTGATCTCACTATAGTATGTGTGAACAAAAATATGCAATCCGGTTTGCGAATAGCACACAGTTTGTTGATGAAAGCCGTGTGCCGACCAAACCCCGCCCACGATCTGAGTCGTGCTTTCTGATTGGCCAGAACCTAAACCCACGGATCGTACATCTGCACCGTCGAATGCTCCCAGGTCGAACGGTGATCCTCATCCTTTTCAATAGCACATGCAATTTCGGTTGTAATTTTATTTTTATGCACAAAATGCACGTTACTCAAAAAATGTCTTAAATATAGCTAACGGTACCAGAAGTGCGCCAAAAAATAAAATCTGTGGTATAATGGTGATTGCATACTGTGGAAATTTATATGAGGCCAAACGATGAAGTCACCAGCCACAGGAGTTTGAATTGACAAGTCTCCTTTTGGAAACCATGATCCTTCATGTGAGATGCTCCGATTTGGAAGGAGCGGTCATCAAAACTTGTGCCAAACTTTACCAATTTTTTTCCACAGGGTCGTGATAGCACGCCACGGGCACACATCGATTTTGATGATGTCTGGACTTCATCTGAATTTGCTATAATTAAAATACCAACTAGGCCTACGCCAGTGGCCGCACCTCGCGGCCGACATGTTTGAAACTTCTCCCCGCTTCTCGAGCATATGGATGAAAACTCGCAAAGAGACGCACAAATGATCTATACACCTTCTTTGCTATGCTGATCGTAATGGGATATCATAGCTAGTATCATGCATGCCAACTAGGCAATTTTGATGAGTTGTCATAGAATTAAATGAAGAAAGAGAGGGTTAAGTATCATATCATGAAACCGTATTGTAATAAATGCTATGCTACTATGTGTCATGCATGGCAATAAATAAAGTACTACATGATACTACTCTCTATGATACTATATATGCATTAGTGGGGTAGCTAGTATATCATAGACTAGCTAGTATCATATATATATATGCATGATACTAGTATATATATATGATCGATACTACCTTTGTAATGCGCGTATAGTATAATAAGTTAGTATCTTAGGTTGCCTTATTAATTGCCATGCATGACACAAACTAGTACAACATTTAATATGATACGGTATCATGATATGATACCCACACCCTCTCTTTCCTCATTTAACTGTGTGCCACATCATCCAAAAAGTCTAGTTGGCATGCATGATGCCGCTTGATACTCCCATTACAACCAGTCTTAGGGTGGCCATAGTGGGGGTATCATAGCCGGCATATATCATGCACTCGGGAATAGCAAATATGATGATGTGGAAAAGAAGCAGTAACATAGATGCCATAACATATATATAATATAAATGCTATACTACTTTGTGTCATGAATGGACATAAATACGGTCATCTATGATATATATATATACTACTCTATGATAATATATATATGCACTATGAAGGTATGTACGTAGTATCATATAGTATCATATGCATGATACTATAGTATATGATAATTCCCCACTATACAAGGCTGGCTAAAGTGGTGGTATCATAGCCAACGATATTATGCACTTGGAAAATATAGCAAGTATGCTGATGTGTGGCAAAGAATTAAATATAGTGAGGGTTAGGGTAACACATAGATAGATACCACATGTCAAATGTGATGCTAATTTGTGCCATGTATGGCAATAAATATGATATATGATACTTTATATACTCTATGTATTATACTATGTGCTATAATTAAAGGTAGTATCATACACTATAGTATAATATATATATGCATGATACTAGCTAGTATATGACACTCTCCACTATGAGTATTCTAAGTATAGCCTAACTAAAACACCCACATGTAGTTGTAGTAGGGGTTTTGACTTTATATGCACTAAAATGTAAGGTAAGTGCAAAGAATGACTTAAACATAGCAGACGCTCTGAAATGGGCCGGAAAATCAAACCAAGGGTATATCCGCGATTGTTTACCATGATTTTTTTCAAGGCGGAACAATGTAGCTAGTAACTGACGATTTGTAGTTCGAAGTGCCGCGTCTCCTTTTGGAAACTACGATCCTTCTTATGAGATGCTCCAGTATGGAAGGTGCGAGCACCAAAACTTGTGCCAAGCATTTCCAAATTTTTTTCCATGCGATCGTGAGAGCACGCCACAATGGCACAATGATTTTTGTTATTTTCTAGACTCTATATGCATTTCCTGAAACTAAAATACCAATAAGGCCTACGCCTCTTGTCGCACCCTGCGGCCGAACTGTTTGATGTTTTCCCGTTTCTCGCACAATGAATGAAAGCTCGCAAAGAAACACACAAATGATCTTGCTAAAACGCACGTGTAGTTGCAACTTTATATATATATATATATATATATATATATATATATATATATATATATATATAACGAGATCTCTTTTATTTTTGCATATTCAGAGTTTGAGATTGGTAGAAGGTCTGCCGCCTGGTAAAATGTACCAGAAAATCGAACCATAGGGTACAATCGTGATTTCTTACTGTGGAAATTTTTTTGGAGGTGAAACGATGAACTCATGTTTTCATCCAAACAAAAATATGTTGTTATTAGTTAATGTCAATGTTTTCAAATAGCACACTGTTCACTCACGAAAGTCATGTGTCCACTAAACCGTGGCCGATGCCCCTCCCCTCTGCCACGTGCGTGATCTGAGTCGTGCGTTACGATTGGCCAGAACCCAAACCCAATGGATCGTACGTCTGCACCGTTGGATTCTCCTTGATCGAGCGGTGATCCTCATCCCTTTTGACAACACATGCAGTTCCGGTTGTGATTTTATGTATATCCATGAATTGCATGTTAAATTCAAAAAATGTCTTAAATATAGCAAACGATACCTGAAATGCATTAGAAAATCAAACCCGTGGTATAATGGTGAATGCGTACCGTGGAAATTTGTATGAGGCCAAACGATGAAGTCACTGACCACTGGAGTTTGAATTGACACGTCTCCTTTTGGAAACCATGGTCCTTCATGTGAGATGCTCCAGTTTGGAAGGAGCGATCATCAAAACATGTGCCAAACTTTACCAAAAAATTTCCCCCGGGTCGTGAGAGCACGCCACGGGCACACACCGATTTTGATGAAGTATGGACTCCATTTGAATTCCCAGTAATAAAGATACCAACTAGGCCTACGCCAGTGGCCGCACGTCACGGCCGAAATGTTTGAAACTTCTCCCCGTTTCTCAGATAATGGATGAAAACTCGCAAAGCGACACACAAATGAGTTGTACACCTTCTTTGCTAACTAAAACCCAGATGTGTAGTTGGTAGAATGGTTTTGAATTCAATTATATGCACTAAATGGAAGGTAAGTGCAAAAAATGACTTGAATATAGGGAGACCTGAAATAGCTTTCAAAAAACCGTGAAAATAATTCAAAGAAGAAGGATGTAGTCAGTGACGATTGGAGTCCGAAGTGCCGCGTCTCCTTTTGGAAACTATGATCCTTCTTGTGAGATTCTCCGATTTGGAAGGTGTGAGCATCAAAAATCGTGCCATCTTTACCAAAAAAATTCCATGTGATCCTGAGAACACGGGACGGTGACACACCAATTTTCGTTATTTCCGGACTCTATATGCATTTCCTGTAATTAGAATACCAACATGGCATATGCCTCTGGCTGCACCCTGCGGCCGAACTGTTTGAATTTTTTTCCCGTTTCTCGAACAATGAATGAAAACTCCCAAAGCGACACACAAATGATCATGCTAGCTAGCTAGAACCCACTTGTAGTTGCGACTATATAGCAAACGACTCAAATATAGCAAACGATACCTCAAATGCACGAGAAAATCGAACCATAGGGTACAATGGTGATTTCTTACCGCGGAAAACAATTTGGAGGTGAAACGGTGAACTCTTGTTTTCATTCAAACGAAAATATGATGTTAGTTCATGTAAATGTTTTCAAATAGCACACGGTTCACTCACGAAATCTGCATGCCTACCAAACCGTGGCTGATGCCCCCCCTTTGCTGCGCACGTGATCTGAGTCTTGCGTTCTGATTGGCCAGAACCCAAACCCCACAGATCGTACGTCTGCATCTGCACCATTGGATGCTCCTAGATCGAACGACAATCCTCATCCCTTTTGACAGGAAATGCAGTCCGGCTAGGAATTGATTTATATGCCAAAATGCATGGTAAATGCCAAAAAATGTCTTACATATAGCACACAAGACCTGAAATGCGTGAGCAAATCAAACTCGTGGTATAATGTTGATTGCTTAACGTGGGAAAAATTTAGAGGCGAAACGATGAACTCACGTCTTCATTTCAAAATTAGTATGTCTTCATTTCAAACGAAATTATTCTCTTTGTGCACACGAGCACTTAGAGGCAATCGTTTGCATAGGCCTTTCCGCGCGGCAACCAGGGATATTTTCCACCCTTTTCACCTAGGCCACCAACACCCCCCCACGGCTCGCCCGCGTTTCACTCAACTAGTCCACCGAATCTCCACCCCTCCCCTAGATCCACAGCAGAACCCTCTCCGGCGCCGGCGTGCTCACCCCGGCCATGTGCCCACTATTCGGTGTTAAGCCTACCTCCACTGCCGTTCCCAACACGCGTCTGCCCACGCCTTGCCATCTTCCTTTGCTCACCAACCACCCTCAAGCATATCGATGTTGTAACCCTTGCCTCTCCTGTGTCCGGTCGGGTTTGCATTAAGAAGCCTGTTAGGTACTACTCTCCATCACGGTGAGGCATATTTCCTCGCAATCCCTCTTCCTATTTCATTCCGTATGTTCACAAATTGGCCATAAGATAACGGATAGCGTATATGTGTTCATCATCTACCTTCCTAACTAGTACATATAAGCTGTACTTGTTCCAATAAGTTACTGGCGATTTACAGATCGCGGGCGCCCTATGTGGGAGTCCTAGATTAGGCGGTCCTCGGGCGTCTGGTATGCTGACGTGGGACGCACTGATGGGCCGTCAAGATACAAGACCGAAGATCATGTCCCGTATCTGGTGGGGACTCTCGCATGTGTGGAGGGCAAGTATATGTGTCCGGATATATTATTCCTTTCTGAAAAACCGACTTTGTACAAACCCTAAGCCCCTCCGGTGTCTATATAAACTAGGGGGTAGAGAGGAGGTAGGATGACAACAATACTAGGCTAGCTATCTAGGGTTAGCCGAATCGATCTTGTGGTAGATCAACTCTTGTAACCCCCTCGAATATAATCTAGCAGGAGTAGGGTTTTACCTCCATTAAGAGGGCCCGAACCTGGGTAAACATCGTGTCCCTTCTTCATTGTTACCATTGATATTCAGACGCACAGCTTGGCCCCCCCTACCCAAGATCTGCCAGTTTTGACACCGACATTGGTGCTTTCATTGAGAGCTCCGTTGTATCATCAACAGAAGGATCAATGGCTCACCTCTTTGTCAATGATGATGGTGTGTCCTGGGAGACTTTTCTTCCCGGTCAGGTTTCTGTGTTCGGTGGCCTTGTGCTTCGAGCCAACTCGATCGGCCGCCTTCAGCAGGTCAACAATTACGCCCCAGCCATCAGGTCAGGTTTGGAAACCTGAATTACGTCACCGACATCCAAGGAGAACTAGTTTTTGATGGGTTTGCGGCCTCGACCACCACTCTGTGTCCCATCCAAGAAGAATTTTCGGATCCCCTGCCAGATCCCATCCAGGGATCAACATCCACCTCTGCCTTAGATCCGGGGCAGGTCTCATCGTTCGAAGACTGGAGCGTAAACCCCGCCGGACTCCTCCCCCTTATCGAACTTCCTTCCAGAAACACAGACGTAGGCTTAAACCTAGCTTTGGGAAACCGCTCCGAACTACCGGGGTCTGCAATCAGCGAATCCAATCAGGCTCTCCAAGCCGAACACATCGTGGCAG
Source organism: Triticum dicoccoides (assembly GCF_002162155.2). Classification (NCBI taxonomy): domain Eukaryota; kingdom Viridiplantae; phylum Streptophyta; class Magnoliopsida; order Poales; family Poaceae; genus Triticum; species Triticum dicoccoides. Next base: position 115,337,966 of record NC_041389.1, read on the forward strand.
ACCCGCGGTTCCTGCTCCCGCTTTTAGATGAAGCTTTGGGTCTGATGCAGTCTCTCGCCATCACGGAGGCTTTACCTCCTAGCCGCACCCGGCCTGGAATGGGGGCTGAGAGAGGGGAATTTTACGCCCCACCCACCACCCACTTGACGGCCACTTTGGAAGACTTAACCGACATGCTAGATTATCCGTCCGAAGACATCAACGACATGGACGACGATGCCGACACAGAAACAAGCCAAGTCCCACCCGTTACGGGACGTTGGACGTCCACCTCAACATATGATGTGTACATGTTGGACACTCCGAAGAACGACGAGGACAACCCAAACCCAGACGAGGATAGACCCGTTGGTAAGCCATCAAAGCGCCAACGTCAGCGGCGTCGCTCTCAATCGCGTCGAGCAAAGGATAGTAATACCGGCACCGGAGACAACAAAACTCCGGACAGCGCCGAAGATACCGAGCATCTTATCGAGCCCACATCCGAACACAATGAGCGGGAAGAAGGTGAACAAAGCCCTGGGCGCGCTGACAACGAAGACGCGGAGGGCAGCAATTACATGCCAGCATCCAAAGAGGAGGCTAGCCTTGGTGACAAATTCTTCATCATCCCAGAAGAACCCCTCGATCAAGAATGCTTCAAGCAACATCTCATTGACACAACTCGAATCCTGAAAAGGAAGCAACAACAGCTCAAAGAAGAGCCAGACACGTTGAATGAGAGGTGGACTAAGGTCCTGGCCGCTGAGGAATACAGCCAAGAGCAGCCTGTAAAAAGTTACCCTAGGCGTAAGCTGTTGCCTCAATTCGACGATGAAGTCCTCGAACCAATACCGTCGAAATACAATCAGGCAGATCAATCAGACCGACCACCACGTGGACGGGATAAAGTGGCATAGCCGAATACCAACCCATGCCTCTTTGCCTAAGAAGCAGGGAGGCTGCAGCAGCGGGCTATACATACGACTTGCAACATGACCTAGCCTATAATGTTGGCCAGACCCAATCCATCTATGGATCAAGGGGGCATGACGATCGCTATTATGTTTGGGATCAGTACCGAGCCCAGATGCCAGCCGATCTCCGCCACGACATCGGTAGATACAGGGGAGCTACACACCCCCTATGCTTCACTGATGAGGTTATGGAACATCCATTTCTGGAAGGGTTTAAACCCGTCAACATCAAACCATATGATGGAATGATGGATCCGGGCGTCTGGATTGAAGACTTCCTTCTCCACATTCATATGGCTCGGGGAGATGACCTCCACGCTATTAAATATCTCCCTCTGAAGCTCAAGGGACCAGCACGGCACTGGCTAAACAGACTCCCAGAAAACTCCATCGGAACCTGGGAAGACTTGGAAGACGCCTTTAGGTCTAACTTCCAGGGCACTTACGTTTAGCCACCGGATGCGGACAACTTGAGCCACATAATTCAGCAGCTAGGTGAATCAGCCCGCAAGCTTTGGAATTGGTTCTTAACTAAAAAGAACCAGATCATAGATTGTCCAGATGCCGAAGCCTTAGCGGCCTTTAAGCACAGCGTCCGCGACGAATGGCTCGCCCGACACCTTGGGCAAGAAAAGTCGAAGACCATGGCAGCTTTAACAACACTCATGACCCGCTTCTGTGTGGGTTGAAGACAACTGGTTGGCTCGCAGAAGCAACAGCTCAGGCGATGCCGGCACCTCTAAGGTACGAGACGGTAGTGGTAAACCTCACCGCAATAAAAACAAACGTCAGAACAATAGCACCAACAACACAAATGATACAACAGTCAATGCCGGATTCCGCGGCCCTAAGTCTGGTCAGCGGAAGAAACCTTTTAAAGGCAGCAAGGATGGGCCATCCAGTTTAGACAAAATCCTCGAGAGGCCCTGCCAGATTCATGGCACCCCCGATAAACCTACAAATCATACCAACAGGGACTGTTGGGTCTTCAAGCACGCCGGTAAGCTAAATACCGAAAACAGGGGAAAAGGGCCCCCAAGCGAAGACGATGATGAGCCCCGTCAGCCGAACACCAGGGGTCAGAAACAATTTCCCCCTGAGGTAAGGATAGTGAACATGGTATATGTCACTTACATCCCTAAAAGGGAGCACAAACACGCATTAGGGGACGTCTATGCCGTAGAGCCTGTCGCCCCCAAGTTTAACCCATGGTCAGCCTGTCCAATCACTTTTGACCGCATGGACCACCGAACTAGTATCCGTTACGGGAGTTCGGCCGCCTTGGTTATCGATCCAATCATCGACAGATACCACCTCACTAGAGTCCTTATGGATGGAGGAAGCAGTCCCAACTTGATTTATCAAGATACTGTCCGAAAGATGGAGATTAACCCATCATGAATCAAGCCCAGTACCACTACCTTTAAAGGTGTGATACCAGGAGTGGAGGCCCGTTGCACAGGCTCAATCACTCTGGAGGTAGTATTCGGCTCCCTAGACAACTTTCATAGCGAGGAGTTAATCTTCGACATCGGCCCTTTCCGTAGTGGCTACCATGCACAGCTCGGACGAACTTCCTTTGCCCGCTTTAACGTAGTTCTGCACTAAGCTTACTTAAAGCTCAAAATGCCTGGAACTCATGGCATCATCATAGTCAATGGTAATATGGAGCGCTCACTCCGTACCGAAGAGCACACAGCGGCATGATGAAGCCAAACAGCTCGCTGGCCAATAAAGCCAACGATGCACCACAAAAGAGTCTGGTCTGCGTGTAACAACGATAAATCAATGGATACGGACATTGATTAGTAGTTCGGCCTCCGCCGACCACCCCATCAGGCCGCAGCTTATGTACCACGCGTACATAACTATGCACTAAAAATACCTTGGGCGACGCTGGAGGCACACTGCAGAATAGGTCCATTACACGGCTTGACCATAATTGGACCGCATATATCTTTTTCCTTTTAACACAGGTTCATCAAGAACCCTACTTACAAGATGGTTGTTACAGGAGATCCCTTTAAGGCCAGCATATGCCAACCATCCAACGATCCTCTCAAAGGACCCACTACTAAGGAGGAAAGGTGCAGACGTGCGGCAGGGCATCATTGGAGTTCCTTTCCTGAACTATGTTTTTTAGGCCCTGTGATAGACTTTCCCTTATGTAGAATCTTTTACTTTTTTCCCAGGCATGTAACATGACCCTCATATTGAATGACATTGCCTGTAGTCGACATATCAATAAAGATACAAAGGGCACAGATGCTTATCACCTTGTTGGTTGGTTTCTTTTGATTTTTTCCTTATTATCCGCGCTCCCCCTTATGGTCGACAGGCTTATGTGGCTTGACACAGTCTTCATACAAGGGGTTGTCTACGACCCTCATTCTTAAGTCTGAACTCCCACAGGGAACTCTTCAGCATCTCGGATATTGCATTATATGCATCTGCTCCGAATCATGTCTTTGGTCTGTAGTTGGGTTGCCCGGCTCCTATGTTTGCCACCTTACGTTCCGCAAGTTCGGCTAGGGTAGTAAAGGGAGAATAGGTGCGATTGTATTTCCGGTTCGTCCGGTCAAGTACCTTGGTAGAGAAAGCCGAAAACTGACTATCATGATAAGCGAGAGTTGATCAGCGATCCTGTGACTTGGTGTTATACTATGAATCCTTCGCGATTTATGCCGTGTTATACGAGGGGATGGGTTTTTTGAACATCCGCGTTGTAAGGGCACCGTACTTTCGACTGCCAATCATACAATGAGGGGCTAAGTAATTAGCGCAACCAATGGACTCTTATGGCTAAAATGAAAGTACCAAAGCCGTATAGTCTGATTGCCTGGTTCATTTCGCAAAACACCTCCTACATTGGACCAAGACATTGAATAAAGTGCGGTCATGCGTTCCTGAACACCCCTGTAGCATCTACATGGGGCTGAAGCCAACTGTCGGTGTACTAGAGTAGGGGTACCCTAGTATCCCGAACTTGTGCATGGGGCAGTTGCAGCACCCCGCGGCAAGGCTTGCCGGGTCACCGCCAAGATCCTCCGTGACTCCTTAAGAGACAAGACCCCGGCAAGAGGAGCTTGTCGGGAAGCCATTCAAGAACAAAGTATTCAAGCCAAGGAGACAAGGCCCCGGCAAGAGGAGCTTGCCGGGAAGGCCAGCCATGGCATCCCAGGAAAGCTTGCTGCGACGCGCCACGCATCCCGGCAAGGCTCGGTGAGCGACAAGCTCCCGGGCCCGACAAGACGACGACCGCGGCAAGGCACTTGACGCGGCAAGCGGCCACACCGCACCCACGCTCCAGCACATCTGCCCACGTGTCGCTCAGGGGCCCTCCCGGGCACACGTGGCGGGAGGCTGTGCAGCCAGGGGTGCACGGTGGCAAGCGGCGCTGACAAGAAGGCCATCGTGGCGATCGGTGGCGCCCTGACGGTCTCTTCCTGCACTGTTTAGATGACACAGACGGGCATTTAATGCCCTTGTCCCCTGCCGTCAGGGTTAGGTATGATACACTGTGTCTACAGTATAGGTAGTCGTACCTACCACATTCTTTTTCCATTTTTACCCTTCATCTACGTTGCCACCTGTCGGTGACCCCTTGAGCATATAAAAGAAGGCCCATGCGCAACGTAGAGGAGGTTCGACTCATTCGAAGCGAGAAACGCTCCCACGCTCAGTCTTGTAGCTCAAATCACTCCCGAGCAAGAACACAGAATACACAAACAAGAAGCAGTAGGAGTGTTATCTCTCCGGAGAGCTCCGAAGCTGGGTAAACTGCTCGTGTGCACTGCCTCGATCCGCTCTTCGTGCAACCTCTGCCCTCTGCCGAACCGAAAGGGGCTCGGTCCGCCGGTCCCATAGGTGTTCGTGGATCAGTTTCCCCGACATCTTTGGCGCGCCAGGTAGGGGGCGTCGAGATCGTGTGAACCCGATCCGGCGTGTACACGAGCTAAATCATCTTCATCGACATGCCACCGAAGAAGAAGGCTTCGGAGGCAGCTGTTCCGTCCGCGTGGATTCCACCGCCACCGGAGCAAATTGGTGGTGGAGTAGACGCTGGCGGAAGAACGGGCGTCGATGAGGGTGCTCACAGTGCTGCCAAGTCCAAGGACAAGGCAGCACAGACCTCGGCGTCCGTACGCGCACCGCGCCCGTCTCAGGAGGCGCGGGACCAACAGCATCATGGCGTTCGCAGCGCCATACGTCCGCTGGGCCAAGATCAAGCTGGTGGATCTCGAGGAGTTCAAGACCAGCATGCATGCCAGCATGCTGGCCCGAGCGAAGTACGGTCACCTGGACGGGATACTGCTCCTGCTAACATAGTTAGAAGTCCGAGCATATCCCGCTCCTCGCACCGTTCGCCGCTGCCGCCCACCACTCCAGCAGAAGCCTTGGCGCGAGCTCAACTGCTTCTAGATTACCCTCCGACGGCGGACAAGACCGACGAGTGGAGGGCCACCATTCAGAGTCTCATTGGCTTCGCCAACGGCGATACTGCGCGGCAACCAAGCACCTCGCTGTAGCAGCAAGACTGCCGGACGCGAGCCGATGGCGACAAGACCGATGGGGGTGCAACTTCCATGCACTCTCCACCATGAAGGCCAAGATCGCCGACTTGCCGGGTCCACCTCGACAGCGATTTCACCACATCATTAGATCCGCGAGCTCGTCGCGATCAGCGCCAAGTTTTGCACGAACGACAGCAAGAGGACGCTCGTACTCGTATCGAGCGTCGAAGAGAAGCGCGACGTCAATCTGTCCAGCGTGCTGGGCCCTCTGTCGACATGCATGCGCCAAGGGAACCAGGCGACTTGCCGTACGCGGTAGGTTACCCTGCGTTCACTCGTGAGCTGCGGCAAGTCCAGTGGCCCAGCAAGAAGAATTTCAAGCCAGATGTACCGGAGAAGTACGACGGCAAGTCGCATCCGTCGGAGTTCCTCAGCATCTACAACATCGCGGTGCAGGCTGCCGGGGGACGAGACGACAAGATCCTTGCCAACTACTTCCTGCTGGTGCTCAAGCCTAACGTCAGATCCTGGCTCATGCACTTGCCGGACAACTCCATTTCCTCTTGGGCAGATCTATGCCATCAGTTTGTCGGCGCCTTTACAGGCGGCCACAAGCCTCATGGCCAAGAAAGCGATCTTCATCTGCTTGCCCAGAAGGAAGGAGAGCCCCTGCGCAAGTACATTCAGAGATTCAGCCGTGTACAACACAACATCCCAGACGTCCACCCTGCCGCGGTCATCAGCGCGTTTCATCAGAACGTGCAAAACCGCAGAATGAGGGAGGAGATGGCGATGTGCAAGATCAGGGACGTCAGCGAGCTTTATGCCCTGGTCGACAAGTGTGCACGTGCTGAAGAGGGGAGAAGACTCCCCGGAGAGAATACAGGAGCAGGAGGATCCGACAGTGAGGATGCTGCCCCGGCAAGGAAAGGCCGGCGGCGGAACAACGGAAAGAAGAAGGGCAAGGAAGTGCTAGTTGTCGAGCAGTCCGGCGACGGAGGTGGCGCCAAGAAAGCCAAAGTTGGAAGCTCCGGCAAGGAGAGCCAGGCTGTGGCGGCTGCCGACAAGCAGGACAGCTCCGGCAAGGAGAGCCAAGGGCCATGACCTCCAGAGCTGCAAGAAGGTTGAGCAGCTTGTTGAGCAGCAGAAAGCTGAGTACGAGCGACGCGACAAGGAGAAGGCCCAGGAAGGTACTGGAGGAGCCAGCAAGAAACGCCCAGGCCGGGGAGGACGTCGCGGCAAGGCCAAGTAGTGGCAAGGAGACAGACCTCCCCGCGGCCGCGACAAGGATGAAGATGACGACGACGATGAAGATATGGATGATGATGAGGCCGATGAGCAGGAATTTCAGAAAGCCACAGAGGTCCTGTGCGTTGACGGTGGTGCTTCTCTGCATACTTCGCACCGCTAGCTCAAGCAGTGGATGCGGGAAGTTAATGCAGGAGAACCATCCGTAGAGTCACGCAAGCCTCTGAAATGGTCCAGCACGCCTATCATCTTTGATATTGAGGACCACCCAGATCGCATAACTGCGGTCAGGTGCTTGCTGATGTTGGTTTCACCAACTATCCGCAACCTCAAAGTCACAAAGATGCTAGTTGACGGCGGGGCCGGCTTGAACCTGATCTCCTCCGCAGTCCTCCAGAAACTCCAGATCCCTGACAGCGAGCTCGAGGAGACCGGCACATTCCAAGGAATCAACACGGAAAGGAGCAAGCCGAAGGGAAAGATCACACTGCCGGTGACATTTGGCAGCGAGCTGAACTTCAGAACTGAGAGGGTCACTTTTGACGTTGCTGACTTTCCATTACCCTACAATGGGATCCTCGGCCGTCCGGCACTCGCCAAGTTCATGGCAGCCTCTCACTATGCATACAACGTGCTCAAGATGCCAGACCCGATAAGTGTCATCTCTGTCCCTGGCGACAAGAAGGATGCCCTTATCTGCGCCAACAAGATTTACCGGGAAGCAGCAGCCGCAGCCGATCGCAAGTCACTTGCCGCTGAAGCTCCCGGGGGGAAGAAGAAGACCAAGTCCGGCAAGAGCTCTGATGCCCACTCCGGCAAGCGCACCTCTTCGGAGTGCTGCGCTACCGTCGAGGACACACCATCGAGCTCCACCGGCAAGTGTAAGAAGACGATGGCAGCTCCACCTGAGACCAAGAAGGTGTCCGCCAAGGAGGACGGCACTGGTGGTACCTTCACCATCACTGCCACTCTCGACCCTAAATAGGAAAGCGCGCTCGTTGCTTTCCTGCGGGCGAATGTCGACGTGTTTGCATGGCAACCATCTGATATCCCCGGTGTTCCCAGGAAAGTAATTGAGCACCACCTAGCCGTTTGTCCTCATGCGCGGCCCGTCAAGCAGAAAGTCAGGAAGCAAGCAGTGGAGCGCCAAGAGTTCATTGCAGAAGAAATCAAGAAGTTGGAAGCAGCATGCCTTGTCAGAGGAGTGCTCCATCCTACGTGGTTGGCCAATCCTGTAGTCGTGCGCAAGGCCAACGGAAAATGGAGGCTTTGTATGGACTTTACCGATGTCAATAAAGCTTGTCCCAAAGACCCATTTCCCTTGCCGTGCATTGATCAGATTGTTGACTCCACAGCTGGATGTGATTTGCTTTCATTTCTTGATGCATATTCAGGGTACCATCAGATCTTCATGGCAGAAGAGAATGAGGAGAAAACCGCATTCATCACCTCATGTGGCACGTACTGTTTCGTACGGATGCCTTTTGGTTTAAAGAATGCTGGTTCAACATTTGCAAGAGTAGTCCATGTCGCTTTTGAACCACAGATACACAGAAATGTGGAGGCCTACATGGATGATATAGTGGTCAAGAGCAAAGACAAGGCAAACCTGATTCAAGATTTAGATGAAACCTTTGCAAATCTGCGCAAGATCAACCTCAAGCTCAACCCCGAGAAGTGCGTGTTTGGAGTTCCATCCGGCAAGCTTCTCGGGTTCTTTGTGTCTCAGCAGGGAATTGAAGCCAATCCCGACAAGATCAAGGCCATCGAGCAGATTGAAGCACCAAAGCGCGTCAAGGATGTGCGAAGGCTTGCCGGTTGCGTGGCTGCTCTCAGCAGGTTTATCTCTAAGTCTGCTGAGCGCGCCCTGCCATTTTTCAAAATATTGAAAAAGGCAGGTCCAATGAAATGGACTCCGGAAGCGGAGGCTGTGCTGCAGGACTTGAAGAGGTACCTGTCCTCCACTCCAATACTTGTCGCACCTAAGCCACAAGAGAAGTTGCTGCTGTACCTAGCGGCAACCAATCAAGTGGTTAGTGCTGTGTTAGTAGCGGAGAGGGAGGCGGATGATGAGCCCGCAACCACGGCAAGTGCATCCAGCGACAAGCAGGGGGCTCCACCGACAAGCTCTGATACCGACAAGGATGGATCTGTGCAGGTACGCGAGGAGGTGCAAAAGAAAATGGTGCATCGCCCAGTTTACTTTATTAGCTCCCTTCTGCAGGGGGCTAGGTCAAGGTACTCTGGTGTGCAGAAGTTACTTTTCGGCCTTCTCATGGCCTCGAGAAAGCTGCGCCATTACTTCCAAGCACATGAGATCACAGTTGTCACTCGCTTTCCGCTGAAGAGGATACTGCAGAACCCGGAAGCAACAGGCAGGATTGTCGAGTGGGCACTGGAACTGTCAAGATTTGGCCTCAAGTTCGAGAGCACTTCAACTATCCAGAGCAGAGCATTGGCAGAGTTCATAGCAGAATGGACGCCAACACCAGACGAAGAAATTCCAGAAACGAGCATCCCCGTCAAGGAGGCAAGCAAAGAGTGGCTGATGTACTTTGATGGTGCCTTCTCGCTGCAAGGCGCCAGTGCCGGCGTGCTGCTTATCGCACCCACCGGAGAGCACCTCAAGTACGTAGTCCAGATGCACTTTCCCAAGGAGCAAGCAACAAACAATACTGCAGAGTATGAAGGCTTGCTTGCCAGCCTCAGAATCGCAGCAGACCTTGGGATCAAGAAGCTCATTGTCAGGGGTGACTCGCAGCTTGTCGTCCGCCAAGTGAACAAGAGCTACCAGAGTCCGTTGATGGAAGCCTATGTCGATGAGGTGAGAAAGCTAGAAGAGCACTTTGACAGCCTGCAGATGGAACATGTTCCAAGAGCTCAGAACGACATTGCTGATGGCCTGTCAAAGTGCGCCGCACTAAATCTACCTGTGGAACCAGGAATCTTTGTGCTCAAGCTAACTCAACCATCCATGACACTGTCAACTGGACAGAGCAAGAAGAGGAAGTTGGTTTCTGGTGATTACTTTCCGGCAGAGCTTCCCGAAGCCGCCGCCAAGAAGGTACCCAAGATCAACACCAAGAGCGCTGAGGAGCAGTCTGCTCCGGCAAGCCTTACGGTTTGCTCCGTCAAAGCAGACGCTCCCGACAAGTTTTGCTCTGGCAAGCTTGCTGGGGAACATCAAGCTCCGGCAGGGCCGCAGGCCTTTGCCGTCGAAGCGGGTGTTCCCGTAGCAGCAGATGTGCCTTTAGTCCTTGTTGTCGAGCCGCAAGCTCCAGCATGGGCGCAGGAGATTGTCTGTTTCCTTCAGACAGGAGAGCTTCCCAAAGAGCAAGAAGAAGCGGAAAGAGTAGCCCGACAGTCAAGTATGTACAAGTTTGTCGACAACACACTGTAGAGAATAAGAGTCAACGGTGTGAAATTGAAGTGTATTCGCCGGGAAGATGGATAGCAGCTGTTGGCAGAGATACATGGAGGCATATGTGGTCACCACATTGGCGCAAGAGAACTTGCCGGCAAAGCGTTCCGACAAGGTTTCTTTTGGCCGAGAGCCCTCCAGGATGCAACTGCACAAGTAACCAAGTGTGAAGCGTGCCAGTTCCATTCCAAACAGATACACCAGCTAGCTCAAGCTCTCCAGACGATCCCTTTATCCTGGCCATTTTCGGTCTGGGGGCTCGACATCCTCGGCCCCTTTCCCCAAGCTGTCGGGGGCTTTGAGTTCTTGTACGTTGCAATCGACAAGTTCACGAAGTGGTCGGAAGTGGAACCAGCGAGGAAGGTGATAGCATAGTCAACAGTCAAGTTCTTCAGGTCGATTGTTTGCCGTTTCGGGATCCCTAACAGGATCATCACCAACAACGGCACGCAATTCACGAGCCGCACCTTCATGCAGTACGTCCAAGATCTTGGCGCCAAGGTCTGCTTCGCTTCTGTTGCTCATCCGAGAAGCAACGGTCAAGCGGAGAGGGCAAATGCTGAAGTGCTGCGAGGACTCAAGACCAGAACTTTCGACAAGCTGCGCAAGTGCGGAAGCAACTGGATCGAGGAGCTGCCGGTGGTTCTTTGGTCGATCAGAACGACGCCAAATCGAGCCACTGGCCAGACACCTTTCGCTCTAGTCTATGGAGCAGAGGCAGTTCTCCCCACGGAACTCGTATACGGGTCGCCTCGAGTGCTCGCTTATGATGAGCTTGAGCAAGAGCAGCTGCGGCAAGATGACGCGCTGCTCCTTGAGGAGGATCGTCTTCAGGCTGCTGTACGAGCTGCTCGATATCAGCAAGCTTTGCATCGCTACCATAGCCGTAAAGTTAGAGCCAGAAGTTTCGAGGAAGGCGACCTTGTTCTTCGGCGCGTTCAGTCCGCCAAGAATTCCAACAAGTTGACGCCGAAGTGGGAAGGCCCTTATCGAGTGAAACGAGTCACTAGGCCCGGCGCTGTCCGCCTTGAGACCGAAGATGGCATTCTGGTGAGCAACTCCTGGAACATTGAACATCTTCGTAAGTTTTACCCATAGGGCGCGGTTGCCGGAAGCCGTTCCGGCAACCACCTTTTGTACAAGTCTTGCCGCTGTTGCATGTAATCCTTCGTACAAAGCCGGGCGCAGACCCCGTGCGTAAATAAAGCTCATGTGCTCCGCACAGCTTGTCAATTTCGTGCTTTCTTCCTTTTTGCATGTATCATCTGACATTTTGTGCAGCACCTGCCTCCGGTAAGCGATAACGAGCCGTAAGGCTCCATATCTTTATTTTCTCTTCTTTCTTTTTCTCAAGAAGGAAAAGGTTCCCTCGCACACAAGTTTGCCGGGGGAAAAGGAGAAGATAATGGTGTGGATCAGGCGTCGTTCAAGGAAAGATTCGCCTTGCCGGGAAACAAGCGACAGAAAAGCTAAGTTGCCAAAGTTTGGGCAATCGGTTTTTAAATTTTAAGTTATTTTCCTTGAACGACCGTGCTTTGTATGGAAAACCTGTGCGCGGAGGAACCAACTCGTAGCTAGTTGCGCCCTTACTTTGTTTCGAGTCCGCTCAACAACTTAAGTGAGCTGCGACTAGTTGCGACAAGGTTGCTTGTCGGCAGCGGCACCGCCAGCAGGCTGCTGAAGTTCCGCACTCAGCGCTCGCGGCAAGGGTACCTGCGCCGGCAAGTTTCCCTAGAAAGCGTAGGGTAGAAACATACAAAGCCGAGAATCAAGTAAAGGAAGTAACATAGCAATCATTACCTAAGATAGAGTTATATTACAAAAATAACTTGTCGCGGCTCTAATAAAGTGTTCTCATGACATGACTAGCAGCGGCGAGCAAAGAAGAAAACGGGTGGCCTAATCTACGCGGCCACCATCGACCTCTTGACCTCATTCACCTTGTCCACAATGGGTGCGACAAGGGCTTTGAGCGCGTCCAGATCAGCATCCGCCGGCAGCTTCTTGAGGACGTTGGTGAAGTTGAGGCCTGGGCTGCGGAAGGCCACCTTCACCAACACCTTCTCCAGGACTCTGGCGCAGATCGTGCGCGACTCGTCGGCCAGCTGCTTCGGGATCTTCTCTCGGAGCTACTGGAGGGCAGTCGCCACGCCTTTGAAGAACAGGGTGAGCTTGGTGCTGGGCGGGAGGTTCTCGTCGAAGGAGTACCCGAAGTCCTCCACTCCCAACTGCGCCAGCTCCCCATCAATGACTGCAGCGATGTTCACAAGGCCCTCCGTCCAGAGCTCCACCGTATCCTTGAAGGTGTTCTGGGTTTCAGCGGCCCTCGCCAGCAGCGCTTCATTGCCCTTGATCTCCTCCTTCAAGTCCGCCTCCCGCTTCTTGGCGCCGTCCAGCGTTTCTGTCAAGGTGGCCAGCTTAAGCTCCAGATCGGCGTTGGAATCCTTGGCGGCGCTCAGCTCCTTGCCCTTCTCGGCGAGTTGACCCTGCAGCTCGCCATGGGCGAGGGCGTCCTTCTCGCGCTCAAGCTTGAGCGCAGCAAGTTCTTTGCCGCCCGCCTTCAGATCCGCCTCCAACTGCGCCACCTTCACCTCCAGTTCCTTCTTGGCGGCCTCGGCAGCTGCGGCAGCATCCTTGGCTTCCTTTAAGGCCCCGCCAACTGTCTGCTCCCACGCAGCAAGATCCTCCTCTTGGCTGTCGAGGTTTACTTTCCGCTGAGTCAGCTCCCCTTCCCGCATAGACAGCTCCTCGGCGGCGTTCCGCTGCTGCTCTTCGGCTTCGGCTTTCTCAAGGATGAATGCCTTCCGCGCCTCGACAAGCTGCGCACGCTCCTCTGCAATGGACCGGAGAGCTTCCTGATTGCGCTCCCGGAACTCCTCTGCGCGCTTCTCAATGTCTGCCCCCGCCTGCGCGACAAGCGCTTCCCGGGACTCCAGTTTGGCTTGTCGGGCGCGGTAGAGCAACACCAGCTTCCGGAGCAGCTGCTCCTCCTCGGACTCGCCGCTGCCGCTGCTTGGCGCGTCAACCAGTGACAGCCCAGCGGAGGCGAGCACCTCCCCGTCGAAAGCTTCTCCTTCAACTGGCGCCCTGGAGCTCGACGCCCAAGGGAGCTTGATGAAGACACCCTCGCCGGCCTTTAGATAGGCGCCGGGCTGGGGCTCCTCGGAGTCTGGCGCTGCGGCAGCGGCGGAAGGATCGGCGGTCGGCGTAGCGCCTGGTGCTCCTGCGGCCTTAGGGCCGTCAGTGCGACCGCCGGACCCTTCGCCAGCTCCCGCGCCAGTAGCCTGGGCGGCCTCCTCGCCGGCGGGATCATCAGCACCGGCTTCTTCTTCGGCGGCGGCGGCATCGTCAGCATCACCGCGCACGTTCTCCTCGCCGCCCGCTTCGGTCTCCATGGGCTCTGTGGAAGGTGGGTCTGGCGACCGGAGAAGGAGAAGAAGTCAAGCAAATATCAAAAAAAGAGAAAAATCAGAAGAACACAAGGAAAATTTCAAGCAAGGGAGTACCTGAACTGGGATCCATGGTCATGGGTTCCACCACCGGGGGGTCAATAGTGCCGCCCCTTTCCGAAGACTCCTCCCTTGCCGGAGAGCGCTCCCTTGCCGGGTAATCCTCCCTTGGCGGTGTAGAGGAAGCAGATGGCACGTCGGAGGCGGTTTCCGAGCCCTCCTGGTGAAGCTGTTCTGCTCCTACACAAACAAGCCCACAGTCAGATGACAGCAAAGGAAAGAGCACCCGTGCGCGCCCAGAAGCAGAAAGTAAACCATGTACTTACGCTGGGGGCTGCGCTGGGGGCTGCTTCGCGGAGTAGTTGCCGGGTCCGGCAAGGTGGTCTCGAGCGCTCCCCCTGTTGTTTCGGTGGGCTCGTCCTCGATGATAACCACCGGGACCTTGGCCCTCTTCGCCTCTCTTTGAGCCAGCATCCTGAAAAGGAACAGGTTCAAATCAAAGCAAGTCAGATACAAGATAAAGCTACAAAATTGAAGAACTACAAGTACAGCAGAAAAGTCTTACTCTTCTTCCTCCTCGTCGGAGCTGAGCGCGGAGAGGTCGAAGTCCGGACCACCTGCGGCGCGACGAGGTGGAGGAGGAGGGTCCCTTGTCTGCTTGGCGGGCGCGGTGGCGGTGGCGCGGGAAGATCCTGCTCCACTTGTCGCAGCGGTACGAGGCGCCCCCGCGGCAACATCGCTTGTCGCGGTGGAGCGTGTCGCGCGGCGCGTCGGCTGCTGGCTCCTTTGCCGCCCCGCTGCGTCCCCGCCCCTACGAAGGCGCCTTCTTGGTTGAGCTGGGGGCTGCGCTGTGGGCTTCGCCTGCGGCAAGTGGCCTGGAGATGGCGGGCCGCTCGCACCCTCGGCGGGCTCACCCTCGGCGGGCTCGCTCGACTCGACCTCCGGCGCGGCAAGTTCTTCCTCGCTGTCAATCCACTCTCGTTCGGCAAGGCTTGCCGCCGCCTCTGCCTCTGCCTCTTCCACGGTGAACCCAAACTCACCCGCGGCAGTGGCTGCCGCCGCCTCTTCTGCCCTGGTGGCGATGCGTCACATCTCCTCCTCGGTAGTGTCGTGGGTGAGGCTCCTCTGCTCGTCGGCGTGGACCGCCACCTCCACCAGTCCGTCGAAGAACTGCTGCACAACGTCGTCCGCCGGCTCTTGCCACGTCGGGACAAGACCATGCGAGTCGCACAACGGCATCATCGCGCGGATGTGGTCGAGGGAAGAATTGTTGCACAGCGGGACGACCCCCGCCGGCAACCTGAACCATTCTGGATGTTGGGGGTCATGCTTGAACAGCTCCTTGAGCATCGCATCCAGCTCCAGCACGGTGAAGTTGAAATTGAGACCCGGGCGCAGCCTCATGATATCTGTCGGCCCGCCAAACTCCCAAGCGGGTCTCCTCCTATCTTGCAGGGGGGCGATGTGGCGGCGGAGAAAGTCTGCGCCTACGGCGCCCATAGTCAGCCTGGCAAGCCTGAGACGCAAGATTCTGGTGGTGGCAATCTTCAGCCTAGCGTCCTCCGGGGCCAGGCTGCTCCAATCATTGTCGCGCACTACTGGGACTTGGCGCAGGGCGGTGAATGGCTGCGGGTCCTCCTCCATGATCCAACACCACTCAGCTCTCCACTCCTCCCACTTGCTGCGGAGCTCCCCCTCCAGATACGCCTCCTTGTCGGCCCTCGAGATCCAGGCGATCCCGCCGGAAAGTGGCTCTCCTCTCTCGACCCGAGGCATGAAGTAATGGCAGAAAAGGGCTACGTTTGGGTGGACTCCGACAAAGTTTTCGCAGAGATGTGCGAAAACCGACATGGTCAAGACGGCGTTGGGGGTGAAATCAAGGAGATGAAACCCGTAGGTGTTCATGATGTCGCAGAAAAATTCCGAGAAGGGCGGACAGAGACCACAGTAGAAGAACAGCGGGAAGAAGGGGTACCCATATGGAGCCCGTTTCGAAGCAGCGGCGGAGAGTACCTTCGTGCGCGGATGCGCACGCGTCTCCGTCGACCAGAAAAGGTAGAACCACTGCCTCAGCCCCGCCGCGTCGAGCTCGGGAGGGAAAGTGGCCCGTTCCTTTCGCAGCTCCTCGAGCCGCAGCGCCTCGGCCGACTTCGCGACCTTCCCGGTCTTCGGAGCCATGGCGAAGGTGGTGGAGGAGGTCGACGGCATTGGTGGCGACGGCGGAGATGAGGGGTGGAGCGCTGCTCTCTTTCGACCTTGGAGAAAGAGGGGAACGGCGGAGATTTTGGAGTAGTAAACCGACGAGGTGAACAACTGCCTCTGCTTCCTCTGCTTATAAAGAGGGAGGGGGCAGACGTTACGCTTTTTCGAATAAAGAATTCACCCACGATCTCTCCCTCGATGCCGCATTCAACGCGTGCCATTCGGGAGGGCGCGGTGGATGCGGAGTAGGAAACGGCACGACCCAGGCCGCGTGTGCCCGTGCCCTGTTTTAGGCCTGGCCCAACAGCGCTCGGCACCGTGTGTGGCCCAGGCCCGGGGGCTCCTGTCGGTGTACTAGAGTAGGGGTACCCTAGTATCCCGAACTTGTGCACGGGCAGTTGCAGCACCCCGCGGCAAGGCTCGCCGGGTCACCGCCAAGATCCTCTGTGACTCCTTAAGAGACAAGACCCCGGCAAGAGGAGCTTGCCGGGAAGCCATTCAAGAACAAAGTATTCAAGCCAAGGAGACAAGGCCCCGGCAAGAGGAGCTTGCCGGGAAGGCCAGCCATGGCATCCTAGGAAAGCTTGCCGCGACGCGCCACGCGTCCCGGCAAGGCTCGGTGAGCGACAAGCTCCCGGGCCCGACAAGACGACGACCGCGGCAAGGCACTTGCTGCGGCAAGCGGCCACACCACACCCGCGCTCCAGCACATCTGCCCACGTGTCGCTCAGGGGCCCTCCCGGGCACGCGTGGTGGGAGGCTGTGCAGCCAGGGGTGCACGGTGGCAAGCGGCGCTGACAAGAAGGCCATCGTGGCGATCGGTGGCGCCCTGACGGTCTCTTCCTGCACTGTTTAGATGACACAGACGGGCATTTAATGCCCTTGTCCCCTGCCGTCAGGGTTAGGTATGATACACTGTGTCTACAGTATAGGTAGCTGTACCTACCACATTCTTTTTCCATTTTTACCCATCATCTACGTTTCCACCTGTCGGTGACCCCTTGAGCATATAAAAGGAGGCCCATGCGCAATGTAGAGGAGGTTCAACTCATTCGAAGCGAGAAACGCTCCCACACTCGGTCTTGTAGCTCAGATCGCTCCCGAGCAAGAACACAGAATACACAAACAAGCAGCAGTAGGAGTGTTATCTCTCTGGAGAGCTTCGAAGCTGGGTAAACTGCTCGTGTGCACTGCCTCGATCCGCTCTTCGTGCAACCTCCGCCCTCTGCCGAACCGAAAAGGGCTCGGTCCGCCGGTCCCATAGGTGTTCGTGGATCAGTTTCCCCAACACCAACGAATGGTAAACTTTAAGACATAACAACAGCTGATAGGAGGATAAATCATAATCATATTTATCATACATTACGAGTTCATTATATCGCTCTTACAAGCAGGACACAACTACTCAAACATTATGTCCTTGGAGCACTTGCCCTCTACAATATGGGCTCCATCGAGGACCTTGTCTAAGTACCTCTCTGGCCGATGGTGTTCCTTGCCCTCAGGCAGTCCTGCGGTTGCAACCTTGGTGGCTTTCATCTTCGCCCACTGAACCTTCACGCGGGCAAAGGCCATCCGAGCACCCTCAATACAGGATGACCGCTTAAGGGCATCAATCTGAGGGAGCGCCTCCACCAGTTTCTTCACGTGCCCGAAGTGGCTGCTGGGTACGGCTTCGGTCGGCCACAGATGGACTACCACGTCCTTCATGGCCAGACCAGCCATCCTATGCAGCTCAGACAACTGCTTCATCTGGCCGCTCAGGGACACTGGAAGCTCCAGCGCTAGGTACTGCGACCAGAACAGTTTCTTCGTGGAGCTACCCTCTTCAGCTCGGAAGAATGCGGCGGCGTCTGCAATGCTTCTGGGCAGATCGGCAAAGGCGCTTGGAGAACTCCAAACTCGGGTTAGTAAAATATATCTTCTATTGATATACTTACTCTGCATAATAAAGTCCTTACCAGCCACAGTATGCCTCACCTCTTGGGTTTCCTGGCGAGCATCCCGGGCATTAGCCCGGGCTTCCTTCAGGCGCTCATGGGCTTTGGCGACCTCGGAGGCCTGTTTCGAGCTTGTGTGCTCCAAGGACTCACATCTAGCAATGGCGACCTTGAGTTCTTTTTCAACCTCACCCACCCGCGCCTCATGTTGTTGGCGGGTGGTCTTCTCCTCCTCTAAGCGTTGGGCCGCCTTGTCTACGGCCACCTTGCTCGCCTCTGCTTCCTTCTTGGCTTTGTCAAGGGTGCGTTTGAGGGACTCGACCTCATCGGCGCCAACTGCAGGCACAGTTAAAACATTTCTTAGTCCGTTGATCGAAATATTTACTCTTGGGGACTTACACTCAATGTACGCATACCTTGCGTCTCCTCAAACCGCTTGTTAATGCGGACAACTTCTTCATCGGCCAGCCGCAGCTTCCGAGTGAGTTCGGAAACTTCGGTGGACTGGGTGCTCGCTGCCAGCAGGGAAGCATGTTGTATAATAGAATGTTACCTCTGCCAAATATTATGTGATCCTTTGTCCGACTCCTTCGAAACCGGAGAGAGTCTCGGGGGCTACTATCTACACACAGGTATATCTCTTTATTGAAATCGGTTAGAAAATTACGTCGCATACCTCAAAGCCCGTTAACAGGCTGGCAAAGGCTTCCTTCAGCCCGCTATTGGCGGACAGAATCTTCTCAGCCACCACACCCATAAAGGTGCGGTGCTCCTCCATGATAGAAGCACGACGAAGCACTTCCGTCAAATTATCTGGCACTTCCGGATTCATGGAGGTCGCCGGTGGAGTCGACGCTCCCCTCCTTCAAAGGGGGTTGCTCACTGGATTCCAGAACCGTCTGGGTTTCTAGAATAGTGTGCAGCTGGGAGCCGAACTGGTCATGGCCCCCGTCCTTAGTTTCCATGGGGGTTAGCCCCCCCATGTCTTCGGCAGCTGAGGCGTTACCCTCTAGCGCCGTCCTGACGGTCTTTGGCACCTCTTCGTGGCCTGGAGAGGCTCTTCAGGACACAACTTTGGCGTCGTCCGGAGCGATAGGCGGGGAAGCCCGCGGAGGCGTCTTGCTCTCCATCGCCCCTGGCTCCAACGAATTTCTCGGAGACAATGTTTGAGGGAGATCGCGGGCTGGGCTGAAACACACAATCCAATATGTTAAAAATGATAATTTTAAAAGCCGATGTATGTAAGGCATCTGGAGATACTCATGATTCGGCTGGGTGCTTCGACCTGGGGCGGTGCTCGGGGCTGACTTCGACATCCGAATCCGAGTCATCCGAGAGGGATACTCTCCCCCTTTTCGACACCTCTGCTTCTGGGTCTGCGGAAGACGCACTTTTCTTTTTATCCTCCCCTTAGGGGGAGAGTTGTTCTCTTCCTGCTCCTCCTCCTTTTCGTCTTCGTCTTCCTCATGGGAGGAGAGGGCTTCGGACTCCCTGGACATAGTGTCCGAGGGACCTTTTCGGCTGGGCCCGTCTTTGGCCTCCTTGCCCTTCTTCTTAGTCTTCTTTTTCGATGCCTGGTATGGCGCCGGAACCAGCATCCTCTTTAGCAGAGGATCAGCAGGACTTTAGGGCAACGGAGCCAGACATTTAATCCGCTCTGCCTTCTTTGTCCAGCCCCGTTCCAAACATGAGAGTCTTAATATACCCCTGTGATGTACGGATTGAGTTATGCTCGGAAACTAAAAACTTAACGGAGTGGGTGGGTGAGCGCAGTCGAGGCCTATGTCGTCGGTCATCTCCGGCCATGATTTTTCTTCTGGGCCTTGAAAAGCAGCCTCTAGATATCTTCGTGCGTTGTGCCGAAGAATCGCTGTAGGTCCGTGGCCCTTCTAGATTAAACTCCCACATGTGGAGAGGACGGTGCTGGCAGGGAAGGATCCGACGGAATAGCATCACCTGAACCATGTCGGGGAGATCGGTGTCCATCTTTATGATGTTTTTTATGTGCTTTTGCAGCATCGTCACCTCGTCCGCTAACCTCCAGTCCAAGCCCTTGTTGATCCACAACGCTAGCCGCATTGGGGGGCCGGATCTAAATTCAGGAGTGGCCGCCCAGTTGGCGTTGCGAGGTTCAGTGATGTAGAACCACTCTTGTTGCCATATTTTCATAGTCTCCACAAAAGCCCCTTTGGGCCAGGTGACATTGGGAAGCTTGCTCACCATCACACCTCCGCAGTCTGCGTGCTCCCCGTCCACCACCTTTGGCTTCACGTTGAAAACTTTAAGCCAAAGGCCGAAGTGGGGGGGGGGATGCGGGGAAGTGCCTCGCACAAGACGATAAACGCCGAGATGTGGAGGAATGAGTTTGGGGCTAGATCATGGAAATCTAGCCCATAATGAAACATGAGGTCGCGGACGAAAGGGTGAAGCGGAAACCCTAGTCCACGGAGGAAGTGGGGGATAAATACCACCCTTTCACCGGGCTCCGGGGTTGGGATGACTTGCTTCTTAGCAGGGATCATGTACGCGATGTCTGCACTCAGGTATCCCGCATCCTGGAGCTCCTTGATGTCCTTCTCCCTCATAGAGGAGGCTGCCCACTTGCCTTGAAGGCCGGATCCTGACATGACCGGGGAGGCTGGTGGCGGTGGGAAGTTTCGAGGCTCGGGCGCTGGAGCTCGGAGATGGGGAGGCAGAGAAAGGAAGAAGGCGTGGGATGGAAAAGATAAATCTTACCTCATTTATATAAGCCGTGTACCAAGCGCCCACCTCCCTAGCCTTAAACCCTCATCTGTTCCCGACGTGGGTATGTGCCGTGGTTGATTGGATTACCCAGATAGCATTGATATGCAATCCCATATTAAGTGGGCACGATCTCTATTTCTGACTATACATGCCAATGAGGTATGGCCTCGAAACACGAAACGCGGGGTGCGAAAACAGTTTGAAATGCCGAGAGGTCAAGTCTGACGCGTTGCCGGAAAAGTTGTCAGTACAAGACATTGTTCCCCTTTTTTATTATATATATATATATATATCCTGCCTTCGCGGCTAAGGGTTGTGTTTATTGTGAAAAGCCGGATACACTTCTTTTTACAGAGGAAAGCCGATGTGCACTCTTTGAGGAACCCGCCTTGCAATATGCCGAAGACAATCTGAGCGCCGAACATATCAACATTGAAGACTGGTTCAGGGGCTACTGTGGGAGTCCTGGATTAGGGGGTCCTCGGGCGTCCGGTATGCTGATGTGGGTCGGACTGATGGGCCGTCAAGATACAAGACCTGAGATCATGTCCCGTATCCGATGGGGACTCTCGCATGCGTGGATGGCAAGTATATGTGTCCGGATATATTATTCCTTTCTGTAAAACCGACTTTGTACAAACCCTAAGCCCCTCCAATGTCTATATAAACCGGGGGGTAGAGCGGAGGCAGGATGACAACATTACTAGGCTAGCTATCTAGGGTTAGCCAAATCAATCTCGTGGTAGATCAACTCTTGTAACCCCTATACCATCGAATATAATCTAGCAGGAGTAGGGTTTTACCTCCATTAAGAGGGCCCGAACCTGGGTAAACATCGTGTCCCTTCTCCATTGTTACCATTGATCTTCAGACGCACAACTTGGGCCCCCCTACCCGAGATCTGCCGGTTTTGACACCGACACCCGAGTCACACAAACTTAACAAATTAGCCGTACATTTTCTAAATTATTGCATGACATGTTTATAAAGCTTGATACCAAGTTGTTAGTTTTATGCTTATCTTCCTTTCCTGAGTTTCGCATGTGTTCTATGTAGATGCTAAATAGCAGCGACATCACTCATGCTTCAGGCGATGTATCTTCATTTGATTCCGACAACCCTAGGTCTTCATCAGATGGTGAGGGATCAAGTAATCTTGAACGGGATAAAGCTGCAGCAATTACCTTCTGGTCAAGACACAGAGGAATGCTCCAAGGAAGCCCACACACCAGCCTAAAGGTGTATATGAAGTAACCGAGATCGATTTAAAGTCTTGGGCTCCAACTAAACCAGACAGAGCACGCACGAGGTTCAGGAGTGTGTGTGGATTTGTTGGCAGGGCAAGGCTCAACATTAATATGTCGGGGTTTCGGAAGGCTGACATAGAAACACGGCGACGGATAGTCCGAGAGATCATGGATCACTTCAACGTTCCAGAGGAGTGAAGAATGCAGGTGGAACACACTGCACTGAAGAAGGCTAGGAATGCTTGGAGAAATTGGAAGCACGTGTTGTACAAGAAGTACTTGATTGAAGGCAAGGACCCAATCCCCGCATACCCCCAAATTACAAAGGCAGACAGGGCAGAATTCAAAAGGGTCAAGGCAACTAAAGAGTTTTTTGAGAAGAGTTTCAAGCAACCGGAGCTTCAGAAGAAGAACACACAGCCCCACCATATGGGTGTGGTAGGATACTATGCCATGAAACCGATATGGGACCAGGAGGACAAAGAAGTAGTAGCGGTGGGTGGGAAACCAGCCTTTAGTGAAATCAGGGGCGAACGCGCCAGAGACTACTTGCGGGAACGTGCAAGGAGGCGTGATGATGGAACTTATTACTTTAAAAACTCACATGTCGAAGAACTGTATCAAGTGATGTTAGAGGCTTCCAAGATCCCTGGAAGGTTCTACAGGAACTCAGGGCCATGTGACATTTTGTCCATTGCTCTGGAAACAAGAGAGCCCCCTGGCCGTGCAAGGGATATAAGTGTTAATGTCCCGCACAAGAGGGCTTTCACACTCAGCAAAGAAGAGAGGCTCAGCATGAAAAAAGCAAGGATTGAAATGAAGAAGTATACATTGTTTGAAATGTTGAGGAAGGACATGTATCCGGCTGTTCGAAAGGAAATTGAGGAGTCAATGATGATTGGGAAGACTCTAACACTGACAGATAGCTAGTAGATGGGAGGGGAGGCGGGCATGGAGGATGCTGCTTATTGCACGACAACACCACACAAGAGTAGTTGTGCAATCAGCTGACCCCAGCGACACTGAGACTGCAGCTGCTCGTGATGATGCTATATCTGATCTATCTGGAATGGAAGACAGAATGAAGGGTGTGCTTACACATTATGAAGGTACATTAAAATGTGCAACAGCCTGGGTTTGCCAAACCTTCTTGGAAGATGGCGTCTTGTTGGACAATGTGCCATTGAAGTCGGGCTGTGTGAAGTGCTATCACTACAAAAAGAACCCCCCCTATAGCAACACATAGTTAGCAACGCTTTAAACATACATTGCTATACATCGGCGGTACAACGCATACATGCGTTGGCAGTATCATCTGTAGCCAGCTATAGGAAGAGCACCAAATATCATGTGTTGGAGTCCATGCATAGCTGCTCGTCAAGGAGAGGGAGGACGTGTAGTCAGTTCGTCCTCTTATGAGTAGTTCCGACTCATGGGCCCTAGAATAAAATAATAACGTTTACATATTATTTAATCATACGGATAAATTGTTTTTTCTGTTCTTTTCCGGTAAGTCGTGTGGGAAAATCTAATTTGTAGTGTGCACACCCTGATCATCCCGTGCGGCGGTTCACTTAAATGTTCGACCTTTTTAGGACGAACCTGATCTATCGTCCCCGGAAAAAAAGCCCTGATATATCGGTATTAATTGACTATACAGTCACGTTGTATGTGTCAAAGGATACCCAGAATAGATTATATATTATACTACTCCCTCCAATAACCTAAAAATCCCCTAAAAAACCTAAAAAAATATCGAGAGAAAACTCTGCCATCGAGCAATCCCACCTGCCGCCGCCGCCGAGCAATCTCAACTGCCGCCGCCGCCCCAAGCAGCCAACTCCACCTCAATCCCGACGCGCCGTCCCACATATCGCACGCCCGACCGTCTCCGCGGCCGCCCTCCCAGCTCCCTCATATTGCTACGCCACCGCCGATCCATCTCTCCTTCAGTCGCCGCCCCCAAGCAGCCAGGCTCCTCATCCCAGACGCGCCAATTCCCCATACCGAACGCCCGACCGCCCAAACTCCCTCAGCCACCGCCCTTCCCTGGCTCCCTCCACCTAGCCGCATCACCGACTTGCCGTGCTGACACCGTCCTCCCTGGCTCCCTGCACCTAGTTGCGTCGCCAACCAGCTGTCTGCCAATCGCGGGCTCACCGAGCTGCACCGGAAGCGCCCCTGCATAGGTAACCTTCCCTCACCCTCTTCATCTCTTGTCTGACACTGTCATTTTTCCGCCGGTCTGGTGAATGTGAAAGATGACACTATGGAAAAGTAACACCTGAACTAAACTTGATGCGACTAAAGTCAATTCAGTATATCCATCTAGCATAATCATGCGCATCCATTGTTCAAGAAAAAAAGTCTTATTTGTAATTTCATATTTTACTTACTATAAAGATGATCAATGTTATAAGAAGCTTATACTGTTATAAGAAGCTTACTGTTGCACTTAAGTCAGATTTCAGTGTATAACAGAGTATACACATGTTTTCTTGTATGATGTACAATATTGAATTTTCAAATAACTTCGCTACTTTACTGTTATTTCGATAAAATCAGAAACCATTGGATGGTTCCACAAGCCAAGGCAAATGTATATGGTTATACCCTTACAATTATACATATGGTCTAAATGTCTGAATAGCACACAAAGTATTTAATGTACAGGGGACAAAACCAAAAAAAATTATAAATGCTTCTTGCCTATGGTATTGTTTCGCTGGTATATGGCATTAGTCGATGATCCTTCAATCGATGTGTCAGTATGTTATGCAACTGAAAGAAAGTGTATGTATATAATACAGCAGATATATTGAGTTGAGTGTTCTTGAGAAAAAATTGAGTTGAGATGGTAGGGGTGTATAATATATCCAAGATCAGCTGTCAGTGTAGCTATTTCATATTAACATCACAATGTTGTTCAAAGTGGATGAAACCTTCAAGTTTATCAGATTCATGTTGGAGACTCTACTGTACATCTTTTTAGATCCTACATGTTCAGTTTTATTAGCCTGTAGTTTTCAAAAAGATTATTGGTGTACCTTTGTTCATCATGTAGTCCTATTACTATAGAACGTATTCTTCTATTGGCAAACCAATCATGCCCCTTGGGAAATATGTGGATGATATGCATGTCCCTGTTTGTTGAGAGAAAATTTGATTGTTAGGGTAGTACGACCCTGTAAGGACACTGAGAAACATGATGCAATTTTGTTCTTTTCTTTTCAGAATTTCTGTCACATCTGTACCAGCCATACTGCAGTGGCCGCCTAACCTACACCAGCAGCAATGACGCGCCCCTGCATAGGTAAGCTTCTCACCCTCTTCATCTCTTGTATGATGTTGTCTGCTTAATATTTGGAAAATATTTATGTCATTGATGATGCAGTTTGATTAGACAAAGTCTAAGTTTGATATTTTTATGGTCTGCTTATGCTTGTTAGACATAACTTATCTTGATTAGTAACTGGAAAATTGGATTAATTAGGGTTCAACTTTGCAATGACCACTGACTCTTTATTGCAGAGTGGGTATGGATGTAGAAATCAGCAAGGTACTTTTGCGGTATCCTAGAGGAAGTAGCCGGTACTTGGCTGGCGTAGATGGATTTTTGGAATTTGCATATAAAGATAAGACAGAAGATACCACGATCCTTTGTCCATGTGAAGTATGCGTGCACACTAATGTGTTGTCAAAGAAGGAGGTCCGTGATCATTTGATATGTAATGGAATTCTTCAGAGTTATGACAAATGGGTTTTTCATGGCGAATCTTCAGATGAGCACAATAATGATCAGCAACCACAACCTCAAAATGAAGAAATGCTTGCTGACATGCATGGGTTAATTAATGATGCCTTCAGGAATATGTATGATGATGTGCCAATGAGTGAGAGTCCAGATCCACCAAATCAGGATGGACCAAATTTAGAAGCCGAAGAATTTTACAGATTGATCAATGATTCGAAGAAGCCTTTGTGGCAGGGATGTGGATAATCACTGCTATCATTACTTGTGATTTTGTTTAATATAAAATCCATGAACAAATGGTCTGATAAGTCGGAGATCTACTTGCCACTCTACGCATGGCAATTCCAAACGGAAATGAGCTGCCCTAGAATTTCTATGAGGCTAAGAAAATTGTTTCCAAATTTGGCCTAGATTATAAAAAAAATCATGCTTGCCCGAATAATTGCCAGTTGTTCTGGAAAGACACAGAAAATGATGATTTCTGCTCAATATGCAAGGCTTCTAGGTGGAAAGATAAAGAACCGGGAACGAAGTTAACAAAGAAGGAAAGAAAAAAAGCAACACCAAGCAAAGTTTTACGTTACTTTCCAATCAAGGATAGGTTGAAAAGATTGTTCATGTGCAAAGAGACAGCACCTCTTTTGAGGTGGCATGATGAAGAGCGCATTAAGGATGGCGCACTACGACATCCAGCCGATTCCCCAACATGGAAGAATTTAGATGAAAGGTATTCAAAAATTGCATCTGATGCCCATAATTTGCGGATTGGCTTGGATACTGATGGATTTAATCCCTATGGGATGCTAAGTTCTAGTTATAGTTGTTGGCCAGTTGTTTTGGTCATATATAATCTGCCTCCATGGTTGTGCATGAAAGAATCTTACCTTTTGCTATCTTTGATAATTCCTGGGCCCAAAAGTCCAGGAGATAATATTCATGTCTTTCTCCAGCCACTTTTGGATGACTTGAAAGACTTATTTCAGAATGGAATGGTCACATATGATGTGTCCAAAAATGAAACCTTTACTTTGCGATCAGTGCTGTTATGGACTATAAATGACCTGCCAGCTTTAGGAATGGTTTGTTCACATAAGGTGCATGGAGAATTTGCATGTCCGCCATGCGGTGCGGATGTGTGGTCCAAACGATTGAAACATGGAAAGAAATCATGCTTTATGGGTCACCGCCAATTTCTGCAGCCTGATCATAAATTTCGTTTTGATGAAAAGTCTTTTGATGGAATGGTGGAGCATAGAGCAGAGCCTCGAACTTACTATGGACGTCAGGTTGAAGAAGAAATAAAGGCTCTTGGTGATTTTAAGGAGTCAAAAACTTATAAGGGATTAAGTAGTCTATTTACATTACCCTACTGGGACTATAATCTCCTTCGACATAATCTTGACGTGATGCATATAGAGAAGAATGTGTGTGATAATATTCTGGGTACACTTTTAGGTTTAGATGGGAAGTCAAAAGATAATCTTAGTGCTCGTCTAGATCTAAAGAAATGAATATTAGAGAGGACCTACATCGAGAGCAACAACCTTCAGGCAAGTTTTACTTACCACCCGCATTATTTACCATGTCCAGAAGTGAGATAAAATTGTTCCTTGAAGTTCTCGAGTCTATAATGGTCCCCGATGGCTATTGTGGAAATATATCTAAATGTGCGAAGTCTGCTGAAGGAAAAATTTCTGGGCTAAAGACACATGACTGCCATGTCCTGTTGCAACAATTCATGCCTATAGCATTGACGGGTATTCTTCCAGACAAGGTCACAACATTACTATTTGAATTATCTACTTACTTCCAAGGAATATGTTCAAAAGTTCTCCATGTAAATGAGCTTGACCGTTTGGAAGAATCCATTAGAATCACACTTTGTAAAATGGAGATGATATTCCCTCCTGGCTTTTTCACAGTCATGGTTCATTTAGTTGTCCATTTAGCAACTGAATGTAAACCTGCTGGACCAGTTTGCTATCGATGGATGTACTTTATTGAAAGGTAATAGTGTGATGCTAAGGAAAGCACAATATTGGAATAAATGATGTCATATGACCTGCTCAATTGATGTTTTGACATGTGTTGCAGGTACCTTGGTAAATTGAAGTGATATGTTCGCAACAAAGCTCGTCCTGAGGGTTCAATTGTTGAATCATATTTGGCGGATGAGTGTATGGCCTTTTGTTCAAGATACTTAGAGGGTTTCTCTACTAAGCACAACCAACCATCAAGGAATAATGACAAACCAAATGAAACTGAATCTGCCATGTATGCAAATGAATCCACATTATTTCCTCCAGTAGGGAATCCATTGGGAAAACCACGCACCTACACTTTGAATGATACGGAGTCATTACAAGCCCATAGATTTGTGCTCTACAACTGTGATGTTGTGACTCCATATCTCAAGTAAATGTCTTACCTAGCTTGTTAGCATGTTACATATTTCTTTTATCTAAACTTGTATTTATATGTGTTGCAGAGCACATGCTGCTGAAATAAAAAGGAAAAACCACAACAAGCGGTTAGCACTAAAAACTATTGAGCGCATGCAGCATGCAAACTTCCCTGATTGGTTTAGAGATCATGTAAGTTCTTTGTTATTAGTTTACTGATTTTGAGTTTATGTTATCTAAGTTCTGTGTTGGTGTAGATAATGCAGCTGGAGCAGGAAAGGGGTACTGACAGCATGGATGATGATATTAGATGGTTGGCTCGTGGTCCACTTGAGGTTGCACGAAGATACATAGGCTTTTGTACCCGTGGCTATAGATTTAGACCCAAGCGTTATGATAAGAGGACTCAAAACAGTGGAGTTGTTTTGACCGCAAAAACATCAAGTTATGCTTCTGTAGGTGATGCTAACCCTATACTCGGAGATGTCATGTACTATGGACGGATAATTGACATAATTGAGTTGGATTACTATAGAAAATTTTCTGTGGTGCGATTCAAATGTGAATGGCTTAATAGTACTAAAGAAAAAGAAGTAAGAAAAGATAGGTTTGGTCATACGCTTGTGAATTTTTCACAGCAAGTCCATAGTGGTGAGAAGATAGAGCATGAGCCTTTTGTATTTGCCAATCAAGTTAACCAAGTTTTCTATACAAAAGACCGTACAAATCCCGGGTGGTCATTTGTGATGAAGGTGACTCCTCGAGACAATTTTGACATGGGTGAAGAATGGAATGATATAGAAAGTGAACCTTATCATGTCAGTAATCTGGGGGAGCTTTTTGATACTGTGCATGAGAATGAAAGGTGGACTAGAAGAGATATAGATGGAACAACTGTAGATCCTATTACAAGTTCTGATCCAGAAGCTTTGGAACTAAATGAAAGCTTTGCTTCTAATGTCTTGTTTTGCCCTGCTAGGTTTGAAAATTCTAGCTTATCTTTACAATACTGTGAGATCTACAATTTTGTTAATGAAACATAATATTTCTGTAGCTGATGCTAGGGGTGAAGTTAATCTGAGAGTAATGCCAATGTTGCTGAACAATCATTCAAAGGAAATGTCATTGAAACATCGCCGTCGAAGCATGTTCCTGAACTTCAATCTATCAGATATAAGTAGCCAAGGAAATACCTCAGTTTGATAGCACACCTACTTGTCTAAGTCCAGATGAGGGGCATGCATCCTTTTTAGTATTTACCACCATTTCTGCTACCTGTTAAGCTTCACTGCCCCATGTAAATGTCTCCTGCTCAGTTACAATTAGGATTCAGTGTTAAACTGTCAGATGGCATTTGTGCATTCAGTGTTGAATGTACTGGATTTTTTTATTTCTGATGAATTTGAACACAGTTTGTTTTCTAATGAATTTGAACACAGTTTTTACCTTTTGTTTTGTATGTGTCATCTCATATATTTTTGGGATGCCTAGTTTCGTCATATGGGTGAACAGAACAGCAAAATCCTTTCAATTTAAATTATATATAAACTATGTACGAATTATTTAGTTTGAGGTATGTCGAGTTGAAATCCAATGAGTAAATGGCACTGGCGGTCCGAGAACTTGCGCTGCGGGTGCACTTAAGTCACGGTACTTGCAAACCGGAAAACCCCGTCATAGAACTTGCATTACGGGTGCAGATAGGTCACACGGGTCATCTGGACCGGCCAGCTGCCCGGTTTTCTCCCTCTAACGGGCAAGCGCGATAAAGTTGTTCATGACTTGAAAAATATATGTGATTAGTGACTTTAAAAAAATGTTTGTGAACGATAAATTTGAAAACTATTTGTTCATCACTTTTAAAAAATATCCGCGAATGTTTAAAAATATATATTTGTGATTCGCAACTTTAAAAAAAATTGTATATTTTTTCTTTAATTGTCATGTATTTTTGTTGGGGCGGGGGCGCGCCGCCGGCCACCGCACGCCACCACGCCGCCTTGCCGCCAAGGGCAGCACCGCCACCGCGCCTACCGCCGGCGACAGCCGTTGGGTCGCCGGTCCGCCTCCCAGCCGAGCATCACCGCCGCCGTCACCAACCCTTGGAAGGAGACGAGTGCGCGGGTACAGAAGAGCCCGCCACCGGTGGCAGCACCCGGGCCAGCACCGGGGCACCCGGCGGTGGCGGGGGAGATCTCACGAGGGTAGGGGGCAAGAGGAAGGGAAGGGGCGCGCCGCCCCGGCCACCTCCCGGGGAGGCGGCGCGGGGGTGGGAACAGGAGGGGGAGGGGGAAGAGGGGGGCGGGGAGGGCCGGGGCGCGCACGCTGGCGGCGGCGGGAGTGAGCTAGGGCGCCGCCGCCGGCGGCAGCGGAACCCTAGCGGGAGGGAGCGGGTCGGGAGGGAGTATTCGAACCGCAAAGGCTGGTTCAATCAATCTTCAGCCTATACCAAACTTGGGAATCAGAGTTAGCGGATCTCCGAGGCTCCGGCACCTTGGGAATCAGAGTTAGCGGATCTCCGAGGCTCCGACACCACGGGAGAGGGATTGAATTGCCAGCAAGACAACATTCAAAGAAGTCAATTGTGTGGGAAGGCTCACACCAGACAAGTTCTTGAACTTCTACAACTAAAAATGATATAAACATAGAGGAGGGGAGGAAGGGGGGTTCACCACTTTCTCGCCGGGCCTTTGCCCTTTTGGTCGCCGGCGCAGCTTTAGGCATCTGCGGCTAGTGGAGGGTCTTAATCGTCCAAGGAGGAGGTGCAACTAGCGCGATCACCGTCATCGCCGGAGTCGGAGTCGGAGA
The DNA here is from genome assembly GCF_002162155.2 of Triticum dicoccoides. NCBI lineage: Eukaryota > Viridiplantae > Streptophyta > Magnoliopsida > Poales > Poaceae > Triticum > Triticum dicoccoides. The sequence goes on from NC_041389.1 coordinate 115,368,652, forward strand.
GGACGATGAGGCCCTTCATCTGACGGACTGCCCTGCCCTGCTCCCGCCTCAACTTGGCGACCCGAGCCTTCTCCGTCGTTGCCTCCTTCGCCTCATGCTCCGACTGCTCAATAGCTAGCCGGAGCGCCTTGGCATTCTTCCATCGGAGGCGGCGAGAGTCCGTCTCCGCCGTCGTGAAGGACCAGCGGTAGAACCACGCGAGGAACCACGTTTCCTCATCAGGCTCCGCCTGTATCCCATGGCGGTGGCATCATCACTTTAGTCCTGACGGATTTGGGGCGCCTCGGGGTAGATGCTCTTATAGTATTAAGTTACAGAGGTAGTAAAGTAGTATGTGTTATTTAATAATCTCTTTCATTTTAATTGGGTTATTCATACTTAAAAAAGAGTTTTAGAGTAATGTCGGACGAAATGCTAGTGCAGGTCGAAACTATTTCTAACTCCCTCCATTTTTCCTATTTCCCTCGGTTTCTTCCCTCCATTTTTTCCATTTTCCTCCAAATTAAGCTAACTGCCCAAAAATCCTCCGCTCCTCTCCCCATCTATCTCAACAGCACAAGTTGTGCTGAACACAAGTCGCGGGTTTCTTCCCCAACACCTCTGCCGGCTGGCGGCGGTAGGCGATTCTCCGCCATCTCTCCGATTGCAGGTCAGTGCCTCCTTCCCATGGCCTCTCTCTTGCATTGGACCTCCTATTGGACAGATTGGTCCGGCCACCGTGTTCGCGCGCCTGTAATCACCCTGCTAGAACGCGGAAGGACACCGCGTCCTCTATTCCGCATCCTCTGTTCCGGGGTCTTCAACCGGATCGAGCCATCGAGGGCAGCCGCCGCACCCAGCAGCTGGGGAAGCCAAAGCGTTGGGCTGGGTCATCGAAGCAACGCAGGCGTTCGCTCGCTGCTGCCATGTCTCCATTGCCTTGCCTTCATGCAAATCGGGTTGGATGCACAATCGGGTTGACTAAAATCAAGGCATGAAATCAGGCAACTAATTAATTAGTTAACCCACCATACCATGCTTCTTCTATTTGGGCTTCGTTCCGCCTATCGATTTGCTGGTCTAAGGAGTAGTTAATTGCAAGTCTAACTACTACATGACAATCTGCATTAGCTTGTAGGTCAATATTGTGAAATGTATTACTATTTGCTCAGTGGTATATGTAGACCTATGCTCAATTACAGGCTAGTTTGATTAAATTTACAATGTTGTTAACTTCTTTTAGTTTCCTCATGGAGCAGATATGACACGAAGTAAACTTCATGTTGTTGAATGCAATGATGAATACATGACGAAGGAACATATTGAACATGAGAATGCCATGCGTAACGATGCTGATTCATCTCATATTCAACCATCATCTTGTAATGGCGAAGAAGGCTTGACTGATAGTGATGATGAAGAGGACCAGGATGACACTGTTGCTAATGAACAAGGTAATTACCATTTGATACTCTGCTAGATATTCGGAAAAATTAGAATCAACAATGCACTGCCATCTTCTACAGAACAGAACCGAATGATAACTTTTTAGTTTTGATGGTGTGTAGTGTGGCTGTACGTATGGACCATGATCATCAGAACAACTAAAACTAAACCATGTACTATATCGAATAAGGGAAACTATTGCACTTCCTACTATTTACTTGGCTAGCTACACAAACTATTTGGCAAAAGGCTTCAGCAGGCAACAGTACACTACATCCTGTCTTTGCATCGCGTTAGTGGTGAATAACACTGTCAGTTGTTCCTCAGACTACAGACCAAAAGATTGTTCACATAGTTGTTTATGTGTGATTGACTATAAGTGTTTTGGGAATTTATCCATGGTCAGATGAAAATGGAGAAACAACCAAGCGTGGCAGGACAATGCTAAAAGAAATATGGAATCTTCCAAAAGGGCAGAGAATTGTGGTCCAGTGCAATGAGCTAAACCAGCCAGTTGGAAAAGAAGCTGGACGTCTTGCGAATTTTCTTGGCACGGTTGCTAGGAATGGAAAATTGTGTAGTTTGAGCTACAAGGACTGGAGAAAACTAACATGAGAGAGAAAAAAAAGACCAACGAACAAAGAAACAAAAGGGATATACTCGCGCAAGTAAAGGTATATCTGGAATAACATTAAATCTCTTTTGCTAACATCGTTATGCTTTACATACTAGTGTTATCATAACATTGTTTTGTTTGAAATGTAGATGAGGTTTCTTTACCCTTCTCGCTTGGAAAAGTATATATTAAAGAAAATTGGAGATAGATGGAGGCAACATAAGTCAGATCTGAAAGCACTGTATTTTGATGCAAATAAGAGCATGGAAGCGAATAACACCAATGTTCCAAAGGGTGTGATTAAGGATCAGTGGATTACTCTGGTCAATAATTGGATGACCCCAAAGGCACAGGTACATATAAACTTGCCAGATTTGTTGTGTACATGTTGCTCAGTCATGGTATGAAATTATGAAAATACATGTGCATATATTATACAATTTTTTTACAGGGGATAAGTGAGAAAATAGGAACAACTGTGCGATGAGGAAGTCGAAACACACGGCTAGAACTAAGAGTTTTCCACGAGTTAGAGAAGAGCTGGTCAGTTTATGAGAACTCAAACTATATGCATCTACATCCCATTTGTACTGCAGGTCTTTAATAAATTAACCGTTTAACCAATAGAGACTAAAGGATCCGGAAAAGAAGTACCCCCACAGGGCTGTCTTATATATGCATACCCATCAGCACAAAAGCGACAAGAAAATGAATGAACAAGTGGTATCATATTGACTCTCTTTTATCTAAAATTATAATGTTGTTTACCACATTGTTCTCACGTACAATATTCATGTATATAGGTTGATTTGAAGAAACAGATAGCAGCGAATCCAGATTTAGTAGATACTAGTAGAGGAAAGACATCATGGAAAGGAGATGTTTTGAATGCAGTACTTGGCGTAGACAAGCCTGGACATGTACATGGCCTCGGACTAGTTCCGAATCCAAATCAAGTCTTTGATGTGTCAACTTCACGCCACTTTCAGAATATACACCTTAGTTCATTGGAGGATACATCGAATGGAGATCTTTTGGCTGTCAGACTTAAGATGGAGAAGCTGGAGAAAAAAGTGGAAAACCAAGATGCTGAAATTCTGGAACTAAAAGTGAAGACAAAAAACTCTGAAGGATAGGTAAATTCGAAGAATTTCTCCATTATTCAATACATGTACTAATTCTTAGGTTTAGTTACAGGGTTCTTTGGATCAGATATCTAAATCTCGAGATGTTCCTTCTATTGCAAAGACAAATTCAAAAAGAAAAGTATGTGTCTTCACAAAGGTTTAATAAATTTTTGATGCCATTTTACAAGTATGTTCTTAATCTTGTTTGGTTTCAATCGACAGAGAATTTATGGTGACGGTCATAGTCAACAACTTGGTACTATTGGGCAGCAGAATAATGTAATGGTAGTGTATGGATGCATTAATATATTTTTGTTTGCTTTTTATAGAAATTAATCATCTCTTGCCATTCATTACAGAGCAAGGAAACATTTGTCGATGACAGGGAGAAGCAGCCATCATACAAACGTCCTGCTGTGGATAAGGTATGCTCATTTATATATTGTCTGGAATTGAGCATGGTTGAGTAGCAATTAGAATTACTCGCACATTTTGCAGTATGAATGTTTATTATTGTTCTTGGCAATCTTATGATATAGCTTTTGTCACAGAACAATGAATCTTTTGTCCATGATGAAAATGTGCAACAAGAGAAGGAAAACACTAGTGCATATAAGGATAGTAACTCCTTCCTTTTCTGAACTTATATTACCAATGTCAAGAATCATGAGAAGATTACCATAAGAACTTTCATGCTGATACACCAATGAAATCAAATCTAAAACACAAAATACTCCTTGCATACCTGTTGTTGCTTCTTTTCATTATGAGCTTATCTTCTATATGCTTATTTATTCACAGCTCTGCATCCATTTCAAAACTACCAAAATATATTTATCTTTAAAATGCACTTCATTATTCAATACATGTACTAATTGTTAGGTTCTCGTTACAGGGTTCGTTGGGTCAGGAGTCGACATCTCAAGATGCTCTTTGTGTTGGCAAGACAAATTCAAAACAAAAAGTATTTATCTAGAATTTTCTAATAATATGTTGAAGTCATTTAATTAAATATGATCATTTTCTTTTTTGGTTTCAATCGACAGAGAGTATATAGCGATAGTCGTAGTCAACAACTTGGTACCATTGGGCGGCAGAATAATGTGATGGTAGTGTATGGATGCATCAATATGTTTCGGTTTGTTTTTATATAAATTAATCATATCTTGCCATTCATTACAGAGCAAGGAAAATTTTCTCTATGACATGGAGATGCATCCATCAAACAAACGTCCTTCTAAGGATAAGGTATATATGCTCATTTATATATTGTTTGGAGTCCAATATGGTTGAACAACAATTAATTGCTACTTCCTCTTCTCATGGTAGGAATGTTTATTATAGTTCTTCTGAATCTTATGATATATCTTCTGTCACAGAACAAAGATACCTCTATCCATGATGAACATGTGCAACAAGTGAAGGAAAACACTAGTGCAGATAATGTTAGTGCACTCCATATGTTTTAAACTTCTAAAGCTTCTTTTCACTATTCATCTCTGCTCTCCTGCTTCAAGAAATTTATTGCACATTTCCAGCGCATACTCATGCTAAAAATTAAGTCTGGCATAAATAAAAGTTTCAATGTTGAGTAGAAATACATGAGATACGAATCTAAGAGATAAAATGCAGCTAGTTTCACCAAGTTGTAAAATCTCTGCACATTGCTATTTCAGCCTTTCGTTTGCATAATGTTGCAGCCCTTGAACATGAAAAACCAATTATTAAACTAATGTGTAGATTTGCTAAAAAATACATTGGTAGCAGCTGGAATTCTTAACATAACAGAGAGTATAAGTGGCATTATAGATGTAGTCTTCTTGCACAACAATCTAGTGCACGACATGACATGCCATCATTTACTCAAAAAATATGCTTGCACTATTAAATTGATCTCCAACTTAACAACACGCCTCAACGGGTTAGAGAATAATCTGTGTATACGGAAGATTCTGGTTCATCATGTGTACATCCATATTCAGTTTTTGCTTCTGAAGTTGTTCTGATTATTTTGCATCTTGCCATTAGCTTGGTGGCCAGAACACTAGTAAGATCTCAAGAGGAGCTAATGCAACAAAGCATGCCAATGTATGACATAGATTTTCTAAATCTTATTCTTCTCTGTTTCAGTTCTTACGCTTCAATTATATTGCATACTAATGTTGCACAAAATATATTCTACAGAAACAACAATGCAGTACAACAAATTACCTGGGTGCCGACTCAATAGATGTATGTGTATTAAGTTTATGTTATGAATGATTATCTTCAAGTTTTAAATTGCTTATATTAGAAATTGTTTTCTCTTTTACGAATAGGTTGGCACTGTAGTCTTTTTGAAGAGCTTAGGAAATCCAAACAGGAATGTTGCTCTTGGTACGCTACAAAGCATTGAGCCAGAATATAAAGTTAAGGGTGTTCATCTTGGTAACCAATTCTGGGCAGTGCGAGTTGATGCTACATTAGCAAAATCTGATCAGTTGATACGACCACTAAAAAAGGTCAACATTATTGGTCATGCAGCAGGATTAATTATCGCATGGCCTTCAACCTTTGTATGTTGCTCCTCCTCTAATTTTGCTGCTCTTAACCATATTTTCTCTACAATAACTTACTGATCTTATTTCTTTATTTTTGTAGATTGCGAAGATAAATTGATGATGTATGGCGCAGATGTTGATTGCAAGCTGGACAATGGAGCTGCTATTCGATAGTCTTATGTAGTGTTTTAGGATGTCATTTCTAGTACCAATGTTTCAAACATTATGTTTTAGAATGGTTCAGGCGTTGTTTGAAACGTCCAGACTTAGGCTACTATGTAGTATCACTTACTGTAACCTTTGGATCATGTTATTTGTAATGCAACAAAGTCAATTTAATATATGAGACCTTTATATTTATTATATTGTGGCTCCATGCATTGTCAGCTTTGACCATGTTACTGTAGATGACAATATATGAAATGTCATTAGTAGTTCATGATAAGGAACACTTCTATACATTGCAACGATCTATCTATGTCCACATGAATATCCTTTTTTACAGGGTAGTCAGCAACACATATGAACTGTTGTTATGGTGTAGTTCTATGCGTTGCTATCGTGCAACACTTTTTCGCACTGTTTACCAACGCATTTCTATATGTTGTTATAGACTCTTGCAATGCCACCAACGGCAACACATATTAATCCGTTGGTGTAGGCCATAGCAACACATATATGGGCATACAACAACACATCGATGCGTTGCTATAGGGGGGTTCTTGTTGTAGTGTATGTGACTGAAGTAAAGCCTAGATTTAATGAATTTGCCCTGAAGAATTTCCTAGGAGACTTTGACGAGCAAAGGACCTTGGGAGAAGCACTGTTACATCACATCCAGTGGCCACGAAAGGAAATAGTGTTCATCGATGAGATCCTTGAAGCCCCACCAAGAGCAACCATTGTCGCCCCTCAACCGGTGATGCTCTCCTTGCCACAGCAACTCTCGCATGCTTCCCCCAAAGAACCTAATACTCGTAATCCGACGGCTGAAGCATCAACCTGTGATCAGCCGACCCGACTTTGTGGCGTATAGGCCATGTCATCTTGTGGCCAAAAGCAGCCAATGGCAAGGCCTACAACTGCTAAAGTCGCACCACCGATTCAAATGTCGGCCGCTGAAGCACTGGGGGGAGACCCAGCTGCAGCACATGCTCAGCAGACCAACCTGGTGGAACACACTGCTAAGTAGTCTAATGCTTCGGAACCACCTGCTAAGCAGTCTATAGGTCCAGAACCGACTGCTCATCAGTCCGTCAGTCCGCAGTCACGTGATCAGCATACCAATGCATCAGCACTTCCTACTCAGCAAACCAACGCGTTGGCACGGCCTCCTCAGAACACCGACAAGTTGGCACCACCTGCCCAGAAACCTGACATAGCTTCAACGCATGGTCAGCAGTCTGATGCCTCTGCTCCTACAACCCAGCAGTCCATCACAGTAGCACTGGTAGCTCAACGGTCCAGCATAGATAAACCGTCTGCTAAGCAGTCCGTCGAAGCTTCATCGTCTGCTCGGTAGTCTACCTTGCAGCCATCCAGACGTTCTGTCAAAAATGTTTCAAGTACCAAGAAGGAAGTGGCCAAAAAGGTTACACCCATGAGGAAGCGCGGCGGGAGAGTGAAGAGGAAAGAGAACGATTGCCTCTTGCTTAAAGCAATCACCGCCCAGAACCAAATTAATAGCAGGTTGTTCGAATCGGGGAGTAATTATTTCTGGCAGCATGGATGATGAAGAAGTAAATTTGTTGCTTGCTAAAAGTAAAGCAGACATACTTGAAGCACGCAATTACATCCATGGCCAGCCATTTCTTGTTGGCGGACACTTTGATGAGTGCAGCTCCAGTTGCCGCGAGTTACATGAATATTGCATGGATCAAATGTCAGCAGATCATCATGAGTTGCTAGTCCACTGCAACGGAGATCATTTCTGACACGATGATGGTTCCATCAATGTGAGTTTCAAGGACTGACACGTCTCCAACGTATCTATAATTTTTGATTGTTCCATGCTATTATATTACCCCTTTTGGATGTTTATGGGCTTTATTTTACACATTTATATCATTTTTGGGACTAACCTACTAACTGGAGGCTCAGCCCGTATTGCTGTTTTTTTGCCTATTTCAGTATTTCGAAGAAAAGGAATATCAAACGGAGTCCAAACGGAATGAAACCTTCGGGAGCATGATTTTTGGAACGAACGTGATCCAGAGGACTTGGAGTGCAAGTCAAGAAGCAGTCGAGGTGGCCACGAGGGTGGAGCGTGCGCCCACCCCTACAAGGCGCGCCCCCTGTCTTGCAGGCCCCTCGGGCGACCACCGACGTACTTCTTCCTCCTATATATACCCACCTACCCCGAAAACATCCAGGGAGCCAACAAAAAACAATTTCCACCGCCGTAACCTTCTGTATCCGCGAGATCCCATCTTGGAGCCTTCGCCGGCGCTCCGCTGGAGGGGGAATCGACCACAGATGGCTTCTACATCAACTTCATAGCCCCTCCGATGAGTTGTTAGTAGTTTACCATAGACCTTCGGGTCCATAGTTATTAGGTAGATGGCTTCTTCTCTCTTTTTGGATCTCAATACCATGTTCTCCCCCTCTCTTGTGGAGATATATTCGATGTAACTCCTTTTGCGGTGTGTTTGTCGAGATCCGGTAAATTGTGGGTTTATGATCAAGTTTATCTATGAGAAATATTTGAATCTCCTCTGAATTCTTTTATGTATGATTGAGTTATCTTTGCAAGTCTCTTTGAATTATCAGTTTTGTTTGGCCTACTAGATTGATCTTTCTTGCCATGGGAGAAGTGCTTAGCTTTGGGTTCAATCTTGCGGTGTCCTTACCCAGTGACAGCAAGGGTTGCAAGGCACGTATTGTATTGTTTCCATCGAGGATAAACAGGTGGGGTTTATATCATATTGCTTGAGTTTATCCCTCTACATCATGTCATCTTTCTTAATGCGTTACTCTATTCTTATGAACTTAATACTCTAGATGCATGCTGGATAGCGGTCGATGTGTGGAGTAATAGTAGTAGATGCAGGCAGGAGTCGGTCTACTTGCCACGGACGTGATGCCTATATACATGATCATGCCTAGATAATCTCATAATTATTCGCTTTTCTATCAATTGCTCGACAGTAATTTGTTCACCCACCATAATACTTATGCTATCTTGAGAGAAGCCACTAGTGAAACCTATGGCCCCCGGGCCAATCTTTTATCATATAAGCTTTCAATCTACTTTTATTTGCATCTTCACTTTTCCAATCTATATTATAAAATACCAAAAATATATTTATCTTATCTTACTATCTCTATCAGATCCCACTTTCGCAAGTGGCCGTGAAGGGATTGACAACCCTTTTATTGTGTTTGTTGCGAGTTCTTTGTTTGTTTGTGTAGGTGCATGGGACTTTTGAGGAGCCTCCTACTGGATTGATACCTTGGTTCTCAAAAACCGAGGGAAATACTTACGCTACTATTGCTGCATCACCCTTTCCTCTTCAAGGAAAACCAACGCAAGCTCAAGACGTAGCAAGAAGGATTTCTGGTGCCGTTGGCGGGGAGGTCTTCGCTCAAGTCAAGACATACCAAGTACCCATCACAAATACATCTCCCTCGCATTTACATTATTTTCCATTTGCCTCTCGTTTTCCTCTCCCCCACTTCACCCTTGCCGTTTTATTTGCCCTCTCTTCCCAATCTCCTCTTCTCCTCTCTTTTTTGCTTGCCCTTTTCTATTTGCTTGTGTGCTGTTTGTCCTTATGGCTTTTCCTAAGAGTACCAACCTCCTTCTTGGAAGGTTGGAAGAGATTGAATCAAATATTAGAAGCTTTATGACTTTGCAATTTGAGCATAATAATTTCTTCAGAAAAGAGCTTAAAGAACAAAAAGGTTTTTTTGGGTTTATGAATAAGGAGCTTGATGATATGTCTAAAGAATTTTATGGTTTGAACTCACAAATTACCCGGCTTGAAAATTCTATAGCCAAAATTTCTGATAAGCAAGCTACCTTAGTCAATAAGATGGCTGCCAAACCAAACAAATTAGGTGAAAATAACGATGAAGATCTTAAAGTTATTGATGTGTCCCCTATTAGATCTTTGCTTTCTAATATGAATCTTAATAATAATGGGACTGGAGATGAGTCAACTTTAGTTAGAAGGCGTCCCAATAATTCAGAGTTCTTAGATCTTGATGCTAAATTTGGTAAAAGTGGGATTGGAGAGGTCATGACTTTAAATAGTATTGAATCCACTATCTCGGATTTCAAGGAATTTGATTATGATAATTGTTCTTTAGAAGGTTGTATTTCCTTGTTGCAATCCGTTGTTAATTCTCCTCATGCTTATAGTCAAAATAAAGCTTTTACCAAACATATTGTTGATGCCTTGATGCAATCTTATGATGAAAAACTTAATTTGGAAGTTTCTATACCTAGAAAACTTAATGATGAGTGGGAACCTACTATAAATATTAAAATTAAATATCATGAGTGTTTTGCTTTGTGTGATTTGGGTGCTAGTGTTTCCACGATTCCGAAACTTTATGTGATATTCTAGGTTTCCATGATCTTGATGATTGCTCTTTAATTTTGCACCTTGTGGATTCCACCATTAAAAAGCCAATGGGAAGGATCAATGATGTTCTCATAGTTGCAAATAGAAAATTGGTGCCCGTAGATTTTATCGTTCTTGATATAGATTGCAATATTTCTTGCCCTATTATTCTTGGTAAACCTTTCCTTAGAACGATTGGCGCGATTATTGATATGAAGGAAGGGAATATTAGATTCCAATTTCCATTAAGGAAAGGCATGGAGCACTTTCCAAGAAAGAAAATTAAATTACCTTATGAATCTATCATGCGGGCTACTTATGAATTGAGTGCGAAAGATGGCACTACTTAGATCTATCTTCGCTTTTATGCCTAGCTAGGGGCGTTAAACGATAGCGCTAGTTGGGAGGCAACCCAATTATATTTGTGTTTTTTGTTTTTTCTTCTGTTTAGTAATAAATTTTGCATCTACCTTCTATTTAGATGTGTTTTTATGTTTTAATTAGTGTTTGTGCCAAGTAGAACCTATAGGATAACCTATGGTGATAGTTAATTTGATTCTGCTGAAAAACAGAAACTTTGCACGCACAAAATTAGTTTTGTTAAATCACAGAAACGTGCTTTTGCGTTGATTCTTTTTGCTGCTGATCAATAGACAAATTTTCAAGGACTTCCTATTTTGGTAGGATTTTTAGAGTTCCATAAGTTTGCGTTAGTTATAGATTGCTACAGACTGTTCTGTTTTTGACAGATCCTGCCTTTCGTGTGTTGTTTGCTTATTTTGATGCATCTATGGCTAGTATTAAGTGGTATGAACCATAGATAACTTGAAATACAGTAGGTTTAACACCAAAATAAATAAATAATTAGTTCATTACAGTACCTTATGTGGTGGTTTTGTTTTCTTTCACTAACGGAGCTTATGAGATTTCCTGTTGAGTTTTGTGTTGTGAAGTTTTCAAGTTTTGGGTAAAGATTTGATGGACTATGGAACAAGGAGTGGCAAGATCCTAAGATTGGGGATGCCCATGGCACCCCAAGATATTCAAGAGTAGTCAAAAGCCTAAGCTTGGGGATGCCCCCGGAAGGCATCCGCTCTTTCGTCTTCGTTCATTGGTGACTTTACTTGGAGCTATATTTTTATTCGCCACATGATATGTGTTTTGCTTGGAGCGTCGTGTATGATATTAGTCTTTGCTTTTTAGTTTACCACAATCACCCTTGCTGTACACACCTTTTGGGAGAAGCCTACTTGATTGAAATTTATTAGAATACTCTATGTGCTTCACTTATATCTTTTGAGCTAGATAGTTTTTGCTCTAGTGCTTCACTTATATCTTTTAGAGCACAGCGGTGGCTTAATTTTGTAGAAATTGCTAGTCTCTCATGCTTCACTTATATTATTTTGAGAGTCTTTTAGAACAGCATGGTATTTGTTATGGTTATAAAATTGGTCCTAGAATGGTAGGCATCCAAGTTGGGTATAATAAAAACTATCATAGGAAGTGAATTCGATGCTATGATCAACTTGATACTTGATAATTGTTTTGAGATATGGAGGTAGTGATATTAATGTCATGCTAGTTGGGTGATTATGAATTTGAAGAATGCTTGTGTTGAAGTTTGTGATTCACGTAGCATGCACGTATGGTGAACCGCTTTGTGATGAAGTTGGAGCACAATTTTATTTATTGATTGTCTTCCTTATGAGTGGAGGTCGGGGATGAGCGATGGTCTTTTCTTACCAATCTATCCCCCTAGGAGCATGCGCGTAATACTTTGTTTCTGATGACTTGTACATTTTTGCAATAAGTATATGAGTTCTTTTGACTAATGTTGAGTCCATGGATTATACGCATTCTCACCCTTCCACCATTGCTAGCCTCTCTTGTGCCGTGCAACTTTCGCCGGTACCATACACCTACCGTATACCTTCCTCAAAACAGACACCATACCTACCTATTATGGCATTTGCATAGCCATTCCGAGATATATTGCCATGAAACTTTCCACCATTCCGTTTATATGACATGTATTACCATTGTCATATTGCTCTTTGCATGATCATGTAGTTGACATCGTATTTGTGGCAAGTCCACCTTCATAATTTTCATACATGTCGCTCTTGATTCATTGCATATCCCGGTACACCACCAGAGGCATTCATATAGAGTCATATCTTGTTCTAGTTTTGACTTGTAATTCTTGAGTTGTAAATCAATAAAAGTGTGATTATTTTCATTAGAGCATTGTCCCAGTGAGGAAAGAATGATGGAGACTATGATTGCCCCATATGTCGGGATGAGACTTCGGACTTTACAAAAAGAAAAAAAGAAAAAAGGAGAAAGGCCAAAAAGAAAAGAAAGAAAGGCCAAAGAAAAAAAGAAGAAAAGAAAAAGGAAAGAAAGAAGAAGAAAAATAAAATGAGAGAAAAAGAGAGAAGGGACAATACTACTATCCTTTTACCACACTTGTGCTTCAAAGTAGCACCATGATATGCATGATAGAGAGTCTCCTATGTTATCACTTTCATATACTAGTGGTAATTTTTCATTATAGAACTTGGCTTCTATATTCCAATGATGGGCTTCCTCAAAATGCCCTAGGTCTTCGTGAGCAAGCGAGTTGAATGCACACCCACTTAGTTTCTTTTGTTGAGCTTTCATATATTTATAGCTCTAGTGCATCCATTGCATGGCAATCCCTACTCACTCACATTGATATCTATTAATGGGCATCTCCATAGCCCATTGATACGCCTAGTTGATGTGAGACTATCTTCTCCTTTTTGTCTTCTCCACAACCACCATTCTATTCCACATATAGTGCTATGTCCATGGCTCACGCTCATGTATTGCGTTAAAGTTGAAAAAGTTTGAGATTACTAAAGTATGAAACAATTTCTTGGCTTGTCATCGGGGTTGTGCATGATTAAATACTTTGTGTGATGAAGATAGAGCAACAACAAGACTATATGATTTTGTAGGGATAGCTTTCTTTAGCCATGTTATTTTGAGAAGACATGATTGCTTGATTAGTATGCTTGAAGTATTACTATTTCTTATGTCAATATGAAATTTAATTTTGAATCATTTGGATCTGAACATTCATGCCACAATAAAGAAAATTACATTTAGAATTATGCTAGGTAGAATTCCACATCAAAAATTCTGTTTTTATCATTTACCTACTCGAGGACGAGCAGGAATTAAGCTTGGGGATGCTTCATACGTCTCCAACGTATCTATATGTTTTTATTGTTCCATGCTATTATATTACCCCTTTTGGATGTTTATGGGCTTTATTTTACACATTTATATCATTTTTGGGACTAACCTACTAACTGGAGGCCCAACCCGTATTGTTGTTTTTTTGCCTATTTTGGTATTTCAAAGAAAAGGAATATCAAACGGAGTCCAAACGGAATGAAACCTTCGGGAGCATGATTTTTGGAACGACTGTGATCCAGAGGACTTGGAGTGCAAGTCAAGAAGCAGGCGAGGCAGCCACGAGGGTGGAGGGCGCGCCCCCTGTCTCGTGGGCCCCTCAGGCGGCCACCGACGTACTTCTTCCTCCTATATATACCCATGTACCCCGAAAACATCCAGGGAGCCAACGAAAAACAATTTCCACCACTGTAACCTTCTGTATCCGCGAGATCCCATCTTGGAGCCTTCATCGGTGCTCCGCCGGAGGGGGAATCGACCATGGAGGGCTTCTACTTCAACACCATAGCCCCTCCGATGAGTTGTTAGTAGTTTACCACATACCTTCGAGTCCATAGTTATTAGCTAGATGGCTTCTTCTCTCCTTTTGGATCTCAATACCATGTTCTCCCCCTCTCTTGCAGAGATCTATTTGATGTAACTCTTTTTGCGGTGTGTTTGTCGAGATCCGATGAATTGTGGGTTTATGATCAAGTTTATCTATGAGAAATATTTGAATCTCCTCTGAATTCTTTCATGTATGATTGAGTTATCTTTGCAAGTCTCTTCGAATTACCAGTTTGGTTTGGCCTACTAGATTGATCTTTCTTGCCATGGGAGAAGTGCTTAGCTTTGGGTTCAATCTTGCGGTGTCCTTACCCAGTGACAGCAGGGGTTGCAAGGCTCGTATTGTATTGTTGCCATCGAGGATAAAAAGGTGGGGTTTATATAATATTGCTTGAGTTTATCCCTCTACATCATGTCATCTTTCTTAATGCGTTACTCTGTTCTTATGAACTTAATACTCTAGATGCATGCTGGATAACGGTCGATGTGTGGAGTAATAGTAGTAGATGCAGGCAGGAGTCGGTCTAATTGTCACGGACGTGATGCCTATATACATGATGATGCCTAGATAATCTCATAATTATTCGCTTTTCTATCAATTGCTCGAAAGTAATTTGTTCACCCACCGTAATACTTATGCTATCTTAAGAGAAGCCACTAGTGAAACCTATGGCCCCCGGGTCTATCTTTTATCATATAAGCTTTCAATCTACTTTTATTTGCATCTTTTCTTTTCCAATCTATATTATAAAATACCAAAAATATATTTATGTTATCTTACTATCTCTATCAGATCTCACTTTCGCAAGTGGTCGTGAAGGGATTGACAACCCCTTTATTGTGGTTGCGAGGTCTTTGTTTGTTTGTATAGGTGCGTGGGACTTTTGAGGAGCCTCCTACTAGATTGATACCTTGGTTCTCAAAAACTGAGGGAAATACTTACGCTACTAGTGCCGCATCACCCTTTCCTCTTCAAGGAAAACCAACGCAAGCTCAAGACATAGCAACGACTTACATCTCTTCTTCAACTTCAACGAGCTCGATGCCACTCTTGTTAGATGCCTGATTTTGTAAGTACTTAACACACTCTGATCAACTTCTCCATACAAGGCTGTAAATGATAAACAACTAACTTCATTTTATTCCTCTCAGGGGATTGAACACGCAGAGAAGAAAAATGGAGAGTGTATATTTCATAAATCCTGAATTAGCGAATGGAACAACATTACATGGTAAGGACATACGGGACTGGGCCATTAACACGGTCATCCGTCTCTCCGAAAACACGTCCCATGCAGAATCATTTCTATGGCTATATCATGAACTATAAGTCATGTAAACAACCACGCATACACTGATTGTCTTTTAGGTTTTGACATAATTCGTAAGTTCATGGCTTTCTTAGTATGTAGCCATCACTGGATATTGGTATTATTGTTCCAAGCAACAACACAGTTTACTACATTGATTCTCTCAGAGAGTCAACAAACACTCAGGATCTGACGCATCTTCAGCAATTCATGGATAGGCATTGAATTCCATGATGTTGAAATTAATTTGCAATCATGTTTGGTTCAATAATTGATGTTGCCAAAATTCATCTTCATTTGCAGTGTGCTCGCATTGTGGAAAACTAAACCAGTGAACCTATTCAAGAGGGAACTACCTCTGCATCACGAGATCGTTTCTCTGGTAACACACCGAAATCCGTTATTTTCGGAAAATTTGTCCAATAGTCTGCAAATACCTTTTCTTACGCTAGTCAAATGTTCAAGCTTCTAAATAAACCTCTTTCTATTTTGTCCAAAGAAAAAATAATACATCTAACACCAGTTAGGTTGTTCCTAACAGGACAAATACATGACTAATTATGTACAAAAAAATTCAGTGTCCTCAGCAAGAAGCAGGGACCAACCTTTGTGGGTACTACGTTTGCAGACACATGATCTCCATATGCAAATCTGCTGATAGTTGTGACGATCCTCGCGAATTAGTACCGGTAAGTCTATCTTAATTAATATCTTCTACACCACTCATATGGCACATTCTGATCTTAAAAATACTGCAGCTCATCTTAGAACCGAGGACCCCTAAACCACTCTCGACTGGTGAATTGTTGATGGCCTGGAGATTTATCAGAGACTTCTTCCTGAATCACTACATCAATCCCACTAGTGATATTGAAGATTTCAGCATGCCTTCTCCTAAAACATTGACTAAGAGTTAGCCACTCAACATATATGCATGGATCCATTGTTTTCCATCTGACGAGGTCTTTGTATTTCGTACTCTATGATTAATTATGTAATGCATATATGTGTGGACAAATCATTGGAATTTAGCTACCATATGTTCAATTGCAATTGTTGCGAAATCTGATTAATGTTCTTCCTGTGGACACTATTTGTTCAATTGAATATTGTGGCAAATTTGCTTTTTGCGTGCCGATTCAAAATGGGATATTTTTGTTTATTTGTTCAATTGAATATTGTGGCGAATTTGCTTTTTGCGTGCCGATTCAAAATGGGATATTTTGGTTTATTTGTTCAATTGAATATTGTGGTGAATTTGCTTTTTGCATGCTAATTCAAAATGGGATATTTTTGTTTTAACCTGGCAATTGCTCTGCACACGGTTCAACTAAATGAGTGTGTGCGGTCCACATCGGAAAGCATACGTCAATCATAGCGGAACTATCGATGGAGAATGACGCCTATGGGATCACTGGAATTGCTACTATGACCGGCGGGCGCGAGGTTGTGGAAAGAGCGGGTCTTGGAGTCAGCACAAAGATCGTTTACCCAGGTTCGGGCTGCGAGGATGTGTCATACCCTAGTCCTGCTTTGGTGTATATTTGAGTGTTCTTGTGTTCTTGAACTAGCTACGGCATGTGACTTGTTCAAAAGATCGGAATCCCTCCTCAGTATGCCTCGGGCCTCCTTTTATAGAAAAAAAGGGTCATCACAGTGGCACACAGGAGGTGGAAAGGTGTACAGTGGCTGAGTCTATCCTCTGGCACCGTCGGACAAACACATTTAATGCACTGCCGACGTGCCTTTCTTGCTTTATTGGGGACGGCAATGAAGCTCGTCCCAGCTGTCGCTGCCTCACTTGGCTCCGATGCAAGTCTGAGCTGATGAGGCATTGTAGTGCCATGTTGGCTGACCACTGGGCTGGTGCAATGGCAGAGTCTTCTCGAAGATCTGCATGCCACCACGCAGGTGCTTGCTGAGTTGGTCTAGAGGCCGCATGTCACTACGCAGGTGCTCACCTAGCTGGCTGAGCTGACAGCTCCATGGGGACGGCGGTGGAGTCTTGGCAGGTGTGGGCCTGGCCGCGGCCCCGCTGACGCCCTCGGCAAGGGTGTTTCCAGGGATCTCATGGATTTTCTCGGTAAGGATCTTGCCGAGGATCGTCGTCTTCTGGTCCTCATCTGATCTTGTGTGTTTATGATCTTCAAGAAGATTTGCATGCAACCATGGAGGTGCCTCCCGAGACTTAGTTCCAATGTGGTTGATGGCGTTGGAACCCTTGGGCTCAAGGGTGCCGCGCTATGCTGGCGTTGGGCAAGTTGGCCCTGCAAGGCTCTTGCCGGGGCTGCGTAGGCTGCCCCGGCAAGGGCCTTGCCCGGGGAAGCCCATCTTGTCACTTTACCTTTTGCGCCCCTGGTTTGAGCGCCGCTTCGGTAGTCTTGTACTTTTCCTTCCTTCCTCTGCCCTGCTAAGCATGGCCACAGGTGCGGCTCTGACTGCCCGTGCACAAGTAAAGGGGTACACAGAGGGCCCCTACTTTTGTACACCGACAGGAGCCCCCGGGCCTAGGCCACACATAAGCACGATGCATTGTTGGGCTAGGCACAAAACGGTGCGCGAAAAAGCATGTCAGAGGTTTACCGCAGTAATTCCATCGCCAGTTGCGCTTCCCTACGGCCCGTGTCGAATGCGTGACGTGGGAGTCGTGCGTGGGGTGACCGCAGGATGCTTGCGTCACCCCGCGGTTAATAGGAAAGAGGCGGTCCGCATCCTCCCCATAAAAGAAGAGGAAGCCGAAGGGGCGCGACTCATTTACTAAGTGGACCCGGGTCGTGGCCATTATGGCACCCGCACCCCACGATCACGGGGCGTGAAACGGCCGTTCCACTTGCCATCTGAATCCTAGCTCGCCCGCCACGTGTCCTCCATGCCTCGGGGAGGGTAGGCGGTGGACACAGAGGGTACGGGCTTTAATGCCGGGGCGGGGGGTCGGGCGCCACCGATTGGAGCAGTGGGTCGGTCATGTCTCCTTGCGCCGCCGACGGCTGGATTGGTTGATTGGGGTGGTCTCCTTCAGGCTCGCTCGGCCCCGTCTCCCTATAAAAGGGGGAGAGGGACAGTGTCTTCCTGCATCCGTCTTCTCCCAGTATGGTCTCTTTCCTTCCCTTGTCATGGCGAGAGGGCGCGATCGTGGCCGTCCCTCTGTGGAGGCGACTAGGTCTTCCTCTCGCCAGAGAGCCATGGTGGTTAGGGAAGAGTCGGACGCCCAAGGTGAAGGCCATGCTCGAGGCGGAGGCGCCGGACGGGGCCGCGGTCGGCGAGGCGGTCGAGGCAGAGGTGGGCGCAGAAGGGGGACACCCGCGTCGCCACCGTCTTCATCGCCATCTCCTCCACCATCTCCTCCTTCTTCATCAAACGGCCATGTCGGGGACACGGTGCTGGAGTTTATCCTGCATATGCGCGAGCTGCCGTGCAGCCGCCTTCGTCTTCCCGAGGCATTTGCGAGGGTGCTGGAGATTGACCAGCCACTGAGGTTGAGGTTTCACATGAAGGGGTGTTGCAATGGCGACATGTGGGCGAACACAAGGTTCCCCGTCCCTCACGTGATGCTCCTCTGTCAGGGTTGGAAAACCTTCGCACGCGCCCACTTCTGGATGAAGGGGCACGTTCTCCACTTCAAATTAGTGGAGAACGATTTGCTCTCCGTCAAGGTCTTTGGGCGCTCGGGAATCAGGTTAGGGTGCTGCGCGGAGAGCTCGACCGACGACGAAAGCTCCTCCTCAAGCGATAGTGACGAGGAGGACACCGGTGGGGAAGACGACGAGGAAGGGTCCGACTAGGCATCGAACACACCATCCTCGGGCGACGCCGGCAGCACCATCATCTGCACCTGGTCTTTCTCCCGGCAGAGCGATTTGCCGGGGGCGGGGCCAGCTCCTTGAACTTCTCGGGGTCGCCTCCTTGGGTGGCTAGCGTGGGAAGGCCGGAGAAGACGAAGAAGGAGGGTGGCGGGCCGTCAAGTCGGAGTATGATGGCACCGATGCCTTCGTCTCGTATTGCCGGCCCGCTGCCTCATCTTTCGGCTCTTCTCCCGGCACCATCATCACCAGCCCTCTTCTGGACAGCCACCGGGATGTTCTCTTGGTGTCTTCTGCTACTCGTACCTCACCTAGGCACTCCTTTTGCCCTCCTGCCATCTTGTTCCGTTTCCTGGGGAGAGGGACAAGAAAGGGATTACGGGCATCTTATCTCTTTTTAGTTTTTAAGCCTACATGCACTTGTCAGATTTAAACCTTGTAATCCCTTGCTCATGTTTACATTCCGTATGAATTGTACCTATATGGGATGTATTTATGAAAAAATGGTGCTTGTCAGGTTCTTTGTGCGTGAGCGAAACCCATGCCAAGGAATGAATCCTTCTTATTTTCAAGATAAACATTGTCGCCCGCAACAGGCCTTGCCGTCCCCTTAATTCATCCGACCATACTCACGCTCTTGGCAGATGCAGGGGCGAAGCAGGGTTAGGCCCTTCGTTTGCTTCCTTGTCACTACGACTACAACCAAGTTCCGACCCAGGGAATAGTTCCTGAGTATAGGAAAAGGGGCGCACGGTAGACTAGGAATAAAACGAGGTTTCATACGTCCCAATTTCATACGGAAATGCACAATAGGGGATAAAGGACTTATCTGAATCTGCAGCCCCCCGGCAACCTTGGCTTGCCGTGGTTGGACCCTTGTGTCTGCAGCTCCCGGCAACCTTGGCTTGCCGGGACCAGAGCCTCGGCTTGTTCTCTTTCTTCCAAGTAGCTCAGGAGAAATGTCCATGTACCCTGCGAACCAAAGAGGACGGAAAGGAACAGAGAGAAGCACACTCGACCTCTATGCTAGGGGTTAGTTGCCGCTAAACACTATCAACCCTAACCGAGGAAGAGACTCAACCTAGCATGCATGCTATAACTTAGGGCGCCAGCGCTTCATTTATTTATGCTCAGGTCTGTGCCTGGCTTTGTACAGAGGGTTACATGCCTTGCTGGTAAGGCTTGTACAAAAGGTGGTCTGCCGGGGGGCCCGACAACCGCGCCATATGGGTAAAACTTGCGAAGATGTTCGATGTTCTAGGAGTTGCTCACTGGAATGGCATCTTCGGTCTCCAGGCGGACTGCGCCGGGCCTGGTGACTCGTATTACTCGATAAGGGCCTTCCCACTTCAGTGTCAACTTGTTGGAATTCTTGGCCGATTGAACGCGCCGAAGAACAAGGTCGCCTTCCTTAAAGATTTGGTCATGAACCTTGCGGCTATGGTAGCGGCGCAAGGCTTGCTGGTAGCGCTCTGCTCTCACAGCCGCCCGAAGACGATCTTCCTCGAGGAGCATTGCGTCATCTTGCCACAATCGCTCTTGCTCAAGCTCGTCATAAGTGAGCACTCAAGGTGACCTGTACGTGAGTTCCGTGGGGAGAACTGCCTCTGCCCCGTATACTAGGGCAAAGGGTGTCTGGCCGGTGGCTCGATTTGGCGCTGTTCTGATCAACCAAAGAACCACCGGCAACTCATCAATCCAACGGCTTCCACTCTTGTGCAACCTGTCAAAAGTCTTTGTTCTCAGGCCTCGCAGTACTTCAGCATTTGTCCTCTCCGCCTGGCTGTTGCTCCGTGGGTGCGCCACGGAAGCGAAATAGACCTTGCTGCCGAGGTCTTGGATGTATTGCATGAAGGTGCGGCTTGTGAACTGCGTGACGATGTCGGTGATGACTCTGCTTGGCACACCAAAATGGCAGACTAGCCCCTTGAAGAATTTGATGGCTGTCTGTGTTGTCACCTTCCTCACTGCTTCCACCTCTGTCCACTTTGTGAACTTGTCGATTGCAACATACAAGTACTGAAAGCCCCCGACAGCACGAGAGAGAGGGCCCAATATGTCGAGCCCCCAGACCGAAAATGGCTAGGAGAGAGAGATTGTTTGAAGGGCTTGAGCTGGCTGATGAAGCTTCTTTGAATGGAACTGACACACTTCACACTTGGTTACTAGTGCCATTGCATCCTAGAGGGCAGTGGGCCAGAAGAAACCTTGCCAGAAGGCCTTGCCGGCAAGGGCCCTCGACCCTATGTGGGAGCCACATATGCCTCCATGTATCTCTGCCAACAGCTCCAGTCCTTCCTCCCGGGGAATGCACTTCAATTTCACACGTTTGGTCTTTTTCTATACAGAACGTTGTCAACGAACTGATACATGGCAGACCGACGGGCTACTTTCTCCGCTTCTTCCTGCTCCTCAGGAAGCTCCCCTGTTTGGAGGAATCGAACATTATGTAGGGCCCATGTCGGAGCCAGGGGCTCGACGGCAAGGACTAAAGGCATTTCCTCTGCCATGGGAGCGGTGTCTCTACGGCCAGGGCTTGACGCCCTGCCGGAGTCGGTTGCCCCATGGCAGGCTCAGTGTCCACGGCAACATCTTTGCCAGCGGCTCCTAGGAGCTTGGTGGGGAAGTACTTGACGGGGACTGATTTCCTCCACTTGTTCTGCTCTGTCGATGGATCAACGGATGGTTGAGTTAAACGAAGCAAAAAGTACCTGGTTCCATAGGTAGTTTGAAGGCAGCGCTCTTCGACAGGTAGTCGGTGATGTCCTTCTCCACTCGGGGAACATGCTCCGCCTGTATACCGTCAAAATGCTCCTTCAGCTTCCTCACCTCATCTACGTAGGCCTCCATCAACGGGCTTTGATAATCCTTGTTGACTTGCCTGACGACAAGCTGTGAATTACCCTTGACAATGCGCTTCTTGATCCCGAGGTCTACCGCGATCCTAAGACCGGCAAGCAACCCCTCATATTCAGCAGTGTTGTTCGTCGACATCTCCCTGGGAAAGTGCATCTGGATTACATACTTGCAGTGCTCTCCGGTGGGTGCGACGAGCAGCACACCAGCATCGGCGCCTTGTAGCGAGAAAGCCCCGTCAAAGTACATAATCCAGTTATGAATTGTTTCCTTATCGGGAATAGTGGTCTCCTAGATTTCTTCGTCGGGCGTCAAGGTCCACTCTGCAATGAACTCTGCCAAGACTTTGCTCTGGATCGTCGAAGTACTTTCAAACTTCAAAACAAAGCTCGACAGCTCCAAGCCCATTCCACAATCCTCCCGGTTGCATCCGGGTTATGCAGTATCCGTTGCAACGGGAGGTAGGTGACGACGGTGAGCTCGTGCACTTGGAAGTAATGACGCAGCTTCGTCGAGGCCATAAGGAGGCCGAAGAGCAATTTCTGCACACCGGAGTACCTTGACCTAGCCCCCTGCAAGAGGGAGCTGACAAAGTAAACCGGGTAATGCATCATCTTCTTCTTCTGCACCACATCATTTGGTTGCGCGGGCCCTGTCCCGCCGGTGTCAGACCTTGCCAGGGGCCTCGCCTTGCCGGTACCAGGCCCTGCCGGGGGGGGAGCTCTGGCTCGCCATTCGTCAGTCCTGCCATTGCCACTGCCCCTTCGTCGATCTCCCTCTGCGCCACTAGCACGACACTGACCACTTGATTTGTTGCCGCTAGATACAGCAGCACCGACTCTTGTGGTTTAGGCGCAACCAGTATCAGTGTGGAGGAGAGGTATTTCTTCAAATCCCGCAGCGCTGCTTCGGCCTCTGGGGTCCATTCCATTGGACCTGCCTTTTTCAAGTTTTTGAAAAAGGGAAGGGCATGCTCAGCAGACTTGGAGATGAATCTGCTCATGGCGGCAACGCAGCCAGTGAGCCGACGCATATCCTTGATCCGCCTAGGCGCCTCAATCTGCTCAATGGCCTTGATCTTGTCTGGATTCGCTTCAATCGCATGCTGTGACACAAAGAACCCGAGAAGTTTGCCGGACGGAACGCCAAACACACACTTCTTAGGGTTCAGCTTGAAATTGATCTTGCGCAAATTTGCAAACGTCTCTTCCAAATCTTGTACAAGTGTTGCCTTGTCCTTGGTTTTGACCACTATGTCATCCATATAAGCTTCCATATTTCTATGTAGCTGGGGCTCAAAACCAATTTGGACTGCTCTTGCAAATGTTGAGCCAGCACTCTTCAACCGAAAGGCATCCGTAAAAAGCAATACGTACCACACGGGGTGATGAATGCTATCTTCTCTTCATCTTCTCTCATCATGAAAATTTAGTGGTATCCTTATTGATATCTGTGTAATCAATACACAGCCTCCACTTCCCATTTGCCTTGTGCACCACCACTGGATTGGCCAACCACGTCGGATGGAGTACTCCTCTCACCAAGCCTGCCGCTTTGAGCTTCCTGCTCTCTTCTGTGATGAACTACTGCCTTTCCAAAGCCTGCTTCACGACCTTCTGCTTGACGGGTCGCGCTTGAGGATGGATAGCAAGAAGGTGCTCAATCACCTCCCTGGGAACACCGTTGATGTCGGATGCTTGCCATGAAAGCACATTGACATTCGCCCGTAGGAAAGTGACGAGCGCGCCTTCCTATTTGCTATCGAGGGTGGAGCTTATGGTGAAAGCCCCTCCTGTGCCATCCTCCTTAACGGACACCTTCTTGGTCTCTGGTGGTGCAGCTCTGGATTTCTTGCTCTTGCCGGTGGAGCTCTCTGGCACGTCCTCGACGGGAGCACAACACTCCGAAGAGGTGCACTTGCCGGAGTGGGTGCGAGAGGTCTTGTCGGTCCTCTTCCCTCCCCGGGCTTCGGCGGTAGGAGCAAGTGCCTTGGCGGCAGTTGACGCAACTGTATCCCGGTAGTGTTGGTCGGCCCAGATCAGCACGTCCTTGTCGGAGGGGACGGTGATGATGGTCATCGACCTAGGCATTTTCACGTGTTGTAGGCGTAATGTGCCGCCGCCATGAACTTGGGTAGTGCTGGGCAGCCGGGGATCCCGTTGTAGGCAAGGGGATCTCGGCTACATCAAAGACAATCCTCTCCGTCCTGTAGTTCAACTCGCCTCCAAACGTCGTAGGCAGCATGACCTTACCTTTCGGTTGACTCCTTCTTGGGTTGACCCCTTGACACGTGCCCGTCTCTTCGAGGTCTCCATCAGGAATCTGCAGCCTTTTGATCACAACAGGCAAGATCAAGTTCAGACCGGCCTCGCCGTCAACTAGCATCTTCATCACCTTGAGGTTGCGTATCATTGGTGAAACCAACAATGGTAGACACCCGACCGCAGTTGTGCGATCAGTGTGGTCCTCGGTGTCAAAAATGATAGGCATGCTGGACCACTTCACTGGCTTCTGAGCGTCGAATGATGGCTCCGCCGCTGCGATCTCACGCGCCCACTGCTTGATCTGGCGGTGAGAGGTGTGCAGCGAGGCACCGCCGTCAGTGCACATGGCCTCCGTTTCTTTCTGAAACTCACGCGCGCCAGACTTGTCGTCCTCGTCATGATCATCGTCTTCCTGCTTCTTGTCGCGGCCCCGGGCGGGCGTATCTTGCTGGCTATCCTTGCTGCAGCGGCCGCCTTGGCCGCCACGCTTCTTGCCGGATCCTTCGGCACCGTCCTGACCCTTCTCCTTGTCCCGCCTCTCATACTCAGCTTTTTGCTTCTCAGCAAGCAGCTCAACTTGTCGGCAATTCTAGAGGTCGTGGCCCTTGGTGCGGTGGATCTTGCAGTACTGCTTGTCAAAGCTTCCTCGCTTGTTGGCAGCTGCCAAGGCCCGGCAAGCGGCGCACCCGGCAATTTCCATGCCGGGGTCGTTTGCCTTGGCCTTCTTGGCAGCGCCGGTGTCGTTGGATCCCTCGACGGCAAGCACGGCCTTGCCCTTGCGCTTTCTGTTGTGGTGCTGACCCTTCTTCGTCGGGGCGGCGGTGTCTTCGTCTGTGGAGTCAGTTTCCGCACCCGCGTCCTCGCCGGGGTACTTCCTCCCCTCTTCAGGTCGAACGCACCTATTGGCCAGAACATAAAGTTCGGCCACATCTTTGACCTTGTTCATCGCCAGCTCTTCACGCATCTTGCGGTTGCGCTCATTCTGTTGGAATGCGCTGATCATGGCGGCGGGGTGAACGTCTGGGATGTTGTACTGCACCTAGCTGAACCTCTGTATGTACTTGCGCAGGTTTTCACCTTCCTACTGGGGGATGATATGCAAATCGCTTGCCTGGCCAACAGCTTGATGGCCCCCAGTGAAGGCACCAACGAACTCATGACACAAATCTGACCAAGAAGAAATGGAATCCGCCGGCAAGTGCATCAACCATTACATGACATTGGGCTTAAGTGCCAAAGTAATTGGCAAGAACCTTGTCGTCGCGGGCTCTAGCAGCTTGCATCCCGATGGTGTAGATGCTGAGGAAGTCCGACGGGTGAGTCTTGTCATTGTACTTCTCACCAACGTTGGGCTTGAACATGCGGTGGGAGGCCCACTAGAACTGCCGCAGCTCACGGGTAAAGGCTGGGCAACCCACCTTGTAGGGTAGGCCACCATAGCCTCCCGGTGTCGAGTGGTACATAGTGGGGCATGCTCGCCTATCTGACTGGTGGCATTCTTTATGCCGGCATTCGATGGTGGTTCGAGCGTCTTCAAGGGCTCGCTCCCTAAGAACTTGGAGCTGATCACTGTGGGTCCTTGGGTCGGGCGAAACTATGGAAATATTATCACAAACGTCGTCACGACGGACAGACACCCCAGTAACTGGCATGGGGGATGAGAGTGCACCGTGGCTGCATCACCTCCGGCCCTTCCACCACTGGCATGCGGTGGCTCGACAGAGCGTCGGCCTAAGGGCCCAGCTGGTCGTGGCTCATCTTCGTTGGCGACGCCGATGAGGCTCCGGATGGTGGCTCTCCACTCGTCGAGCTTTTTCATAGGAGGAGGAAAGTCGAGGAGCAGCTGCGCGCGTGGCAAAGCTTCTTCTGGCTTGGGCGGCGGCCAAAGCTGCGTGGACCGTGACGCGCTACAACTTCTAACCATGTTAGAAG
Organism: Triticum dicoccoides; assembly: GCF_002162155.2. Lineage (NCBI taxonomy): Eukaryota > Viridiplantae > Streptophyta > Magnoliopsida > Poales > Poaceae > Triticum > Triticum dicoccoides. The sequence continues at coordinate 115,394,861 of NC_041389.1, forward strand.
GAGCTCTATCACGGCCTTCCGGCGGTACGCCATTTTTACCAGCACTTCGGCGTGCATGCTGACCTCCTTCGTCCCGCGAATGATGCGCATGGCTCTTCCCACGCCGGCGCCCGGGGTCACCAGCGTGGTGACGCTGCTCATTGGGCACAACTTGGGAAGAGCGCGTCATGGGCGCCGGCGTAGGTGTCTTGGAGGTCACCACGCCACCGGTAGGTGGCATGGCGCCACCCTTGGAGGGCCGCGTGCCGCCTGCAGGGGGCCCAACTCTGTCTTTGGATTTGGCGGCCTGTGGCCCGTCGTCTCGTGCACGAATGACACCGCTCGCCAGGCTTTGACTGCCAGAGCGATGTGGGTGTTCGCGGGCTGCGCCTCGGCTTCCGTCCGTGATCGCCCCGCTACTTGCCCGCACTAGTACGGGCCATCCGGCTCCGGATGAACCAATCGCCGTCGTCGTCTTCTTCTTGGGAGCCATGGCGATCAAGAACTGCTAAACTAACTGCTAAACCGGATTTTCACAGCTGCGCCCCCTACCTGGCGCGCCAAAGATGTCGGTGGAGAACGAAACCTATGGGATCACTGGAATCCCTACTATGGTCGGCGGGCATGAGGTTGTGGAAAGAGCGGGTCTAGGAATCAGCACAAAGATCGTTTACCCAGGTTCGGGCCGCGAGGATGCGTAATACCCTAGTCCTGCTTTGGTGTATATTTGAGTGTTCTTGAGTTCTTGAACTAGCTACGGCACATGACTTGTTCAAAAGATCTGAATCCCTCCTCAGTATGCCTCAGGCCTCCTTTTATAGAAAAAAGGGGTCGCCATAGTCGGAGAAACGTCTATCCTCTGGCACCGTCGGACAAACACATTTAATGCGCTGCCGACGTGCCCTTCTTGCTTTATCGGGGACGGCAAGGAAGCTCGTCCAAGCTGTCACCGCCTCACCTGGCTCTGACGCGCGTCCGAGCTAATGAGGCGTCGTAGTGCCATGTTGGCTGGCCGCTGGGCTAGTGTGGTGGCAGAGTCTTCTTGAAGATCTGCATGTCACCACGCAGGTGCTTGCTGAGTTGGTCTAGAGGCCGCACGTCGCCACGCAGGTGCTCGCCTAGCTGGCTGAGCTGGCAGCTGCATGGGCACGGTGGTGGAGTCTTGGCAGATGTGGTCCTGGCCGTGGCCCCGCTGACGTCCTCGGCAAGGGTCTTGCAGGGGATCTCGTGCATTTCCTCGGTAAGGATCTTGTCGAGGATCGTCTTCTTCTGGTCCTCATCTGATCTTGCGTGTTTATGATCTTCACGAAGATCTGCATGCCACCATGGAGGTGCCTTCCGAGCCTTGGTTCCAATGTGGTTGATGGCGTTTGAACCCTTGGGCTCAAGGGTGGCGTGCTCTGCTGGCGTTGGGCAAGTTGCCCTGGCAAGGCTCTTGCCGGGGCTGCGTAGGCTGCCCCGGCAAGGGCCTTGCTGGGGGAAGCCCATCTTGTCTCTTTACCTTTTGCGCCCTTGGTTTGAGTGCCGCTTCAGTAGTCTTGTACTTTTGCTTCCTTCCTCTGCCCTGCTAAGCATGGCCATAGGTGCGGCTCTGACTGCCCGTGCACAAGTAAAGGGGTACAAAGAGGGCCCATACCACTACAATAAAAATACACTTCCGTGATGATACGTGTTTGTCACAGTAGGTCGCGTTTTTTGTCATGCATGTACATTCATGACGATTTTATAACGGAATCAAGATAGTCATACCTGTGCTGTCGTACAAGTGTTCCATGACATTACCAAAATTATCATCACGGAAGTGTCCACTTCCATGATGATAAATCGCGCGTCACAGAAGTGCTTTCGTCAAGGGTGACCGACACGTGACATCCACCGTAACGGAACGCCATTAAGCTATTGGGTCCGGTTTTGGATCCGATAACCCGTTAACAGCCCCGACCAATGGGGATTTTCCATGTGTAAAATCATCATTGGCCGGAGGAAACACGTGTCGGCTCACCATTGGGACAGATGTCATCCACTCATTGGACACAAGGCGCCTATGATACGTCAACACGTGTCACGGCCCATTCGTGTGAAAAGGTCGGCCTGTTTGACCTGGTCAAAAGGTGGCGGGCCGGCCCAATGAAAGGCTGTTAATGACATGTTCACATATAGCCCATTTACAGCCCGCTAACTCATGGCCCGTTACGGCCTAATGTTATTAGGCCCAGTAGCGTCATCTGGGCCATCCAATATGATTCCAGCCCATTGTAACTTCCGGCCCATGTATGGCCCATGACGTATTTCGGCCCATACGAGTCCCTTTGTAACTCTTGGCCCATTAATGGCCCATGGTGAAACCGGCCCATAATGAACAGTGTATCGCTTTATACCCATTAGCGGCCCATTATTCCTTTGGGTCGTTTCCAGCCCGTGTTACCTTTCGGCCTTCTCAGGGCCCATTTATTCTTGGGCTCATTTCCAGCATTCGGTTACTTACGGCCTGTTACTGGCCTTTTCTGCTTGTGGGCCAAATTCAGCCCGTGGATACAGTCGGCCCATTTGTAGCCCGTTAATCTGTTGGGCCATTTTCATAGCATCATCAAATATGGCCTATTAACGACCCGTTATGGTCAACCCATAAAACGTACGATTTCCACTCTAGCCCGTTTATGGTCTATTAAAGGCCCGTACAAGGCCCATAGATGAGTCGACCCATACAAGGCCCATGGATCCAACGGGACGTACAAGGCCCATGGATCCGATGGCCCATTGAAGGCCCATGGATCCGACGCCCATTGAAGGCCCATGGATCCAACAGCCCATAGAAGGCCATGGATTGTCCGTCTCGTAGATGGCCCATGGATCATCCGTCCCATAGACGGCCCATGGATCGTACGGCCCGTGGAGGGCCATGGTCATTACAACGTTTGGGCGAGTTGGCCCCCGTTTGAACGATATAGCATATTCAAAGAATTATCCTACTCTATACTATCACCTCTAAAAAACATACACTATGCAACAAAGAGACCAAGGCATAGAAATGTAGAATAATCCTACACTATACAATAAAGAAATTATAGCCGATTATACCCACTGGGTATTATGGTTCGGCACCGGTGATAATAAAGCATACACAAACAACTAATTACATACACTGGGTAAATACAGCTCATACATCATGGACACGCATCAACTTAACTCCATTTGAACTATAATCTCTTCAGAAAATAGGATTGACCGCATTCACATAGCACAAATTCCAGTCTGCAAAATCTCCAATTCCTTCGTGGTTACCTCAGTGTCTTGTTTCATTTTTTGACTCCTGCATCTAATACTTGCATGTCCAGTCTCAACCTGTTGATTGTACATTGAGAATCATGTACACGTTGTCTTGCCACCTCTAGTTGATGCTCGAGAACATCAACACATTCCAATTCCAATCCATAATCATTCGGTAACGGCCATGCCGCACTGCTCGCAGATCTTTGTGTTGATGTCACTTCATCCTGAATTGTTTCTATAAGTACATATGACTAGGGCAAAAATATAGTTACAACAGTGAAGCGAGCAAGACACGATTTTGCAGTACATGGCAAAATAGGACTAACAATAATGTTACACGTCATGAAGCATAAGCAGGTGATATTTTAGAAATTATAAAAAAGATAGTTTGTGCAGCCTGCATATAGAAATCTCTCTTAGCTCACCAGAGGAGCATGATGTTGGGGCCCAATCCAAAACACAGACAAGTTACAAATTTAGACAGCATGTTGCGTATAAGTAAGCAAGAAGTTGGCCATTCTGTAGCTCAATTAAAGTCTTCGGGAGCATAATGAAAAGCAGAGGGTTTCATACAAACATACTACAGCAAGAAAAACTATGCAATCATTAGCCTAGTATAAACTAGATTGTGAGCCTCATGCAATAATAGTTGGTTAACAGACTTCAAAGCTTCAGGCACACTTCGGCAGAGTAATTAAATGGTAAGGCCTTTAATTATGTCAACTAATAGTTATACAAGTACCCAACATCAGGCATCATTCTTTGGGCATCTCATTAACTGAGGACAAATAAAGCAATTGAAAAGAGCAAATTAACTATGCCTGAAACAAACAAGGAATTGAACTGTTGAGTTGGATACAGTGACTTACCTTAACAGGTTGAAGAGGCTCAGCGCAACCCCTACTTATCTTGCAAGGCTCCTTCCTAACATCTTGTACTTGGAAATCCTCAATCTTATCTTCATTGCACTCCCTCTGCAAGGTGACACAAACTAGTTACTCGTCTCCTTGGAAGATAAATATGCATCCTTTCCAGTATGTGAACACAAAAGGATGAGAATATAACAAAACAACACCACATAATGAAACATGCCGCATCTCTTGCACTTGCACATAATGAAATGAGCATTTACTATGTCTGCACTATGTAAAAACTAGGCATGCCTTCGAACTGGATCTCCAGGTAATCTTGGAGAGCCTACTTTAGTGTACAGCCAAACCTTTATGTCACCTATGAGTTAGACAAGGCCCCACTATAGCAGCCCTTAGTGTTTAAATCGTTGACAAGCTGTGTTAGAGTGTTAGGTCAAGAACAACAAGTAATCAAAGCAAACAGTCCTAGTATGGCTGGCTGATGCAAACAAGCAATTGAACAGATGTGTGCGCAAATCTTACATATCAAGAAAAGAAGCAAAGAAGGAGGCTTGAAGACCATCACTTGACTGACCAGATTTAAGGGGCATTTAAACATCATGTGCAACGTATGAACTAACATAAACATTGCATATTCCAGATTCTACAATGGAATGCACATGTATTAGGTCATGCCATGTATGATGATGCCTAAATGTACACTATAGCAAGCAGGAGTGATTCATCATTGCACGCACAATTGAATTGCAGGTTAAGGGCCAGTTCAATTTCGCCTTTTCAGGGCTTATTGTCAAAATAAGCCATAAAAGATGAAAAGAAGTCATTTTTGAGTTATGGGCTTGAGCTTAACTAATTTCTCTTTGGAGGGGGGTGTTTCGGGTAGAACCTCACTAAAAATTGAAGGGAAGGGGAATAGTGAAATGACTCTGTTGTCTGCCTATACTACACTCAAAATGCAACTGCTGATGCCCGTGTCACACCTGACCCTCAAGTAAAAACAAACATGCAAGCGTTCATTGCCCTGCCTGCTTGCATCTCCTCTCCCCTTTCCCTCTACCTCGATCCCCTGCCTGCAGCACTAGGGTTCCTCCAGCGAGCCATCGCCACTGGTCCCATCTGGCCTGGTCCTTGACGATGCTCTATCCAGCTAGGCTACATGGCCGACGGGTAGGGGCAAATCTCCCTGGATGCTCCTCCCTCTAGCACCGCCCCTCATTCTCATGGTCTCCAGCAGCTGCTCCACTGTGGTTCGTCCAACGCACTACTCCAGCAAGAGCTGCACAACTACGACTGATGCCACACTGCGGCAGAAGGAACCTTATTCCCCCTCCCCTCCTCCTAGGCCATGGCCTTGAGGTGTTGTTAAAGGATGAGCTCATCCAACAAGGTGAGTATCTCCTCTGTTTTTTTGCCAAATTTTCATTCTGATCCACTATACGATGAATTGCTATGAGCTGCTTCTGCTGCTGCTATATGATGCATTGCTATGAGCTTCTCCTACTTCTGCTATATAATGAATTGCTATGAGCTGCTACTGCTATATGATGAATTGCTATGAGCTGCTGTTGCTGCTATATGATGTGTTGCTATAAGCTGCTCCTGCTGATGCTATATGATGAATTGCTATGAGCTGCTCCTGCTGCTGCTATATGATGAATTACTATGAGCTTCTCCTGCTGTTGCTATATGATGAATTGCTATGAGCTGCTCCTGCTGCTGCTATATGATGAATTGCTATGAGCTGCTGCTGGTATATGATGAATTGCACACTGCTGCTGTTGTATGATGAGTTGCTATGAGCGGCTGCTACTGCTATATGATGCTTTTAGGTGGTGCTGCTATATGATAATAACCAGTCACTTGGACCATCGAATTTCAATAAATAATTGTTCTTCATTTAAATGTGGGTCATGCGTCCTTCGATTAAATTAGGCAATGGGATCTCTATGGAAAACATTGACCAAAGTAGATTGTGCCAAGTAGATGGTATCTTTGTATTTGCATTTTGAGCAAAGAGTGATGGCCTGTTTGCCTATCATATTAATTACTGCCTGGGTTCAATGTGTGATGTTTGCAAGTCAAATTAATTTTCATATGGGCAGCAAAATGAAAAAATATAATGCAATCTAGATTTTCACTGATCATACCAAAGATAAGCTGAAAACGCAATGAAAAGAACTAGTTGGCTTATTACATGGAGCTTATATTCATAAGTGCTTATTTTCTTAGGATAACTCATAATAATTATCCCTAAGAAACTTGGCCAATAGAACTGACATACAAATAACATGTCACGATGATTGCAATGGAGGAGTGATGTAACATAGCACATTTTTTAGGCTCACCACTGCCTCTCCTTTTTTTGTGATGTTCCATGAAATTGCCACATACATCTTGTACTTTTTCATTGTGTACCCTCTCTGCAAGTTGACACGGCTAATTTCAGACATCTCTACATGATACTACATTGCATATCCCTTGCGCATATTTAAACCACTAATTAACGATTATGTGCGTAGCATAAACTAGCCATGACTCTGTGTGTTGGACTAGCAGGCACTCTAAGGGAGCCTAATGTAGTGCACTGTTATTCCTACATGCCCCTACGATTTTGTGTAATGTACTGCCTCTGTTCCTAAATATATGTCTTTGTAGAGATTCCAGTATGGACCACATATAGATGTATATAGATGCATTTTCGAGTGTAGATTCACTCATTTTGCTCTGTATGTAGCCTATAGTGGAATCTATAGAAAGACTTATATTTAGGAACGCAGCTACGAGGTAGTATCATGTATGACATCTACATATTTAATTTAGCATCCAGTAGTAGAAATCATTGTCTGCACAAAGGGATTACTGGTCAAAAATCCTAGCAAAGCACGCTGGCAGGCGCAAAACAATACAAGAGAGAGAGAGAGAGACGCACTTACAAGATCATAGCAATGCCTCAGTCCAGGATCTTGGTTGGCCAAGCTGTTAGTTTTTGCCAGGTGCATAACAGGTAACAGCGACCTATTAGTATATTTGAAATACATCGGGCAGATGATGCTGGACGGGTTTAAAGGTGACAAGTACCTAGGCCGTGGCGAGTGCTTGGCATCTCTCCAGACGGTGGGAATTGGGTTAGAAACGTCAAGGGTGATGACGCTGCGCTGGCTGTTGGGGTCCGGTAAGGAGATCTAGAACCGTCGAGTAGGGTGTTTGTGGAGCGGCTCTGGTAAGGTGGACAACGGTGTGGGCGAAGCGGATCTGTGGTCGTGGACATGGGCGTAGGTGAAGCTGCTCCGATGGTTGGGTTAAGGGTGGTGTCGACGATGCGGATCTGCGGCCGTGGACGAGGCGTTAGAAGCTGCTCCGGTGGTTGGGTTAAGGATGGTATCAATGATGCGGATCTGCGGCCATGGACGGGGCGTTAGAAGCTGCTCCGGTAGGTTGGATGAGGGTGCGAGGAAGCGGATCTGAGTCCGTGGACTTGTGAGTTGGCAAACCGGCCCCGGTAGGGTTGAGAATGGTATAGGCGAAGCTACCCCAGTAGGGTTGATGATGGTGTCGGTGAAGCGGCTCCGGTAGGGTTGAGGAAGGTGTCGGCGAAGAGGATCAGAAGCCGTCGACGGTGGCGTTGATGGGGCGGCTCCGGTGGGTGTGGACGAAGCGTCTCCGGTGGGGAGTACGAATGAGCCGCTGCAGATGCGCGACGGTAGACAAGAGTACCGGAGAAGCAGATCCGACACCATGGACAAGGCCGACACTGAATGGACTGTGGTACAGTGGTGGATGAGCAGTCTACTTGTTTCTAGGAGAGGTGGGAGGGTAGATGCGGCCGCACAAGCAGATCCGGCGAGGTGGACGCCGCTGGCAGTGAATGGGCTATGGTACGCCGGTGGATGAGCAGTCTAGGGTTTTGAGAGGGGAGGGAGAAAGGCCGATGAAGTACGGATGGCGTGATGTAAGATGCTCTGGTGTTGTGGAGTTAGTCGTTTTTGTGAGAGGGGGAGAGGAAATGGGGGTGCCGTGTAGTCGGGGGAACCGGAATGTCAGGACCCCGACTCAATGCCACATCGATCTAGCATGTAACACCTCATATCACTTTGTGGCCTCACGCACGGTATTCCCACGGGTGTCGCCTTACCTTTGCCCGGGACCGTTTGTGCCTTTAGGCACACGTATATGATAGTGTCGCTAGCATCCATATGATAAGGAACCCGGGCTGACATGGCTAGTCGTAAACCCAAAGTGGCACAGACTTACAGGGACAGGCATCCATGACCCAGCATCGAATGTGTCGGTCATCAGCGAGTGAATCCAGGCTGTAGCACTGGGCTAGCAGGACTCCGGTGAACCGGGCTGTAGCGGGCTAACAGGGCTCCGATATTCATCGCGTGACATTTCCCCGAAGGGACAGACACAGGAACGAAGAAGGACACATGCCGGCCAGCCTAAGTGTTCCGGAGCAGTAGCAAGCTACCAAGGCTCAGTGGAGACACTAGGAGACATTTCCCGGTAAGAGAGGCTACTAAAGATAAACAACTAGATAGTCAGATCCCACACATACCAAGCATTTCAATAACATACACACAATATGCTCGATATGTGCAAATACAACATGGCATCACAGAATGACTCTATGACTCAAATATTTATTCAATAGGCTCCGAGGAGCGAGATATTACAAACAGGGGTCTCACGACCCAACATTCAGAGCATACAAATCAAACACATGCGGAAGCTTAACATGTTTGCGTACAGACATCTATAAATGAAAAAGGCTGAGAAGCCTGACTATCTACCAGATCCTGCCGAGGGCACAAGATCGTAGCTGAGGTCTCAAGCTAAACGTCGAAGTCCACGCGGAACTACTAGCGAGACCGAAGTCTCTCTGCAAAAACATAAAATAGGCAAACGTGAGTACAAATGTACCCAGCAAGACTTACATCAGAACTAACTACATATGCATCATTATCAACAAAGGGGGTGGTGGGGGTTTAACTACAGCAAGCCAGCTTTGACTCGGTGGCTATCCTGAACTACGACTGCAAGTAACTCTTTTGAGGTGGTGCACACGAGTCCACATATTCACCATATCAATACACCACTATGGATCCGCTCCCGTCTCCCTACGAGAACGCCATCCATAGCACTCACGCTTATCTTGCGTATTTTAGAGTATCCACTTTCACTTGTCTATGAACTGATATAAGCAACCCAGAAGTCCTTTACCGCGGACACGGCTATTCGAATAGATAATGTTAACCCTGCAGGGGTGTACTTCTTCATACATGTTTCCACCACTTAGCGTCTGCACACGACATGTGCTCGGCAGACTTCAAGCGAAAGCCGACGTGGGTGTAGACCACGACCTACCTAAACACTCAAGTCTCTAGTCCAGGTTTATCGCCTATTCGGGTTCCATCCATGAGGAGATCCGGCCGGAGTTTCGCTCACAGCCCCAAACGATGTGTACAGGGTTCCCGAGACACCAAACGGGCGCTCGGTACACCGTGCCACGTACCTACCGCATCACAGCCCAACCCTACGGTCAGCGCTGTCCACGGCCTCCAGTAAGCTACAAACACCAGAAACTACTTGCAACTCCTGGACAGAGGACTAGGGTGAATAAGAAGTCGAGCGGGGTCATATTTCAGGGCCCAATGTATGGTAGTAGCTGAATCATGGATCACAAACACAGAGCTCAGTTCCTGAGGACGGCTTCAATGAGACAACCCACCATGTACTCCTACATGGCCTCTCACCGTTACCTTTTACCAAATCATGTTCACACACTTAGCTCACACACAGTAGGACATGTTCACACACCTCTGATTCATTCCCGATGAATCAGACCTGACTCAACTCTAAGCAGAAACAGGCATGACAAACAAACATAAATGAGTAGGCACAACAGGGCTCAAACAACTCCTACTCCTACTAGTGGGTTTCATCTATTTACTGTGGCAATGACAGGTCATGCAGAGAATAAAGGGGTTCATCTACCGCAGCAAGTAACAAATGACTCGTTGTTGTCCTAATGCAGTAAAAGAGAGCAGGGCGAGAGAGTAGGATTGTATCGGAATGAACAAGGGGGTTTTGCTTGCCTGGCACTTCTGAAGATAATATAGCTCTTCATCGGTGTCATCGATCACAGCGTCGGAGCAGCGTCTACCGAGAGGGGACAATTACCGGCAAACACAGAAGAAACACGATCAATGCAATGCACAATATGATGCATGCTATGACATGGCAGTATGAATGTGTTTTGGGCTAATGCACCTAGCTATGATTTAAATGAAGTTGGTTTGAATACATGATTCAAATTCCAACTCCATATATGATTATTTAAATGCCCTTTATTTATTTTGTCCAAAACAGAGGGCAAACATTGTTCAAACATGCATGAAAATGGTACAGATGGATTCCTTGAATTTTTCTGATAATTTTTCATATATAAATTATTTAATTTGGAGTTACGGTTGAATTTCTATGATTTTTAGAAGTTTTAGCTATTTTCTGAAATTATTAAATCATTTAAGATTTATTTAAATCCAGGAAAGGGGTTTATTGCGTCAGCATGACCACATAGTGACGTCAGCAGGTCAACGGGCGGCCCAGGTCAAACCTGACGTGCGGGGTCCACACGTCGGTGACACAGGAACTAATCCCGGTCAAACCCAGCGCTGACTGGGGTTTGACCAGGTGTAGGGCCCACAGTCAGTGTCATTTGGGGGCTTAGCTGGCAGGGTTAGCACCTAATAGCGTCCACGTCGACAGTCGCCGGAGTTTCGCCGACAACGACCTAAACTGCGGCGGCAACTCGCCGGACTTGAGCTGCGGGCGACGGATGAATGCGCGAAGGCCACCAGGGGGTAGCCCACGCTCGACCGTGTCTAGCAGAGCCATCGGAAGGCCTCGGAGTCGACGGAGATGACGACGGCGAGCACAGAGGCGGCGGCCGGAGCTCGAGCGCCGATTGATTCGACGCTGTGGTGCACTACGGGAGAAACTGGTGGGTGTTGCGGGCTCCTGAGGTTGCGGTGAGCACGACGGTGGGCTCGGGAGCGAGCTGCGGTGGCTGTGGCCACGGCCACGCCATGGCCGGCGGCGAGGAGCAATCGGCTCCGATGAAAAGGGCGGCTAAAGTGCGGGAACGAGCGTGAGGAGGAGGGGGAATGGAAGAGGAGCTCACAGCGGATCCGGTAGAGGCAACGGCGAGGCCGGGGAGGGGCTGGAGCTCGCGAATCCTCGAATGTTCGCCAGCGGCCGAAGGTTGGGGACGAGCTTGAGGGCGACGCTGCAGGGCTTCCGGAGGGCCGTGGATCGGTGGGGAGGAAGAGGGGGTCGATGCGGAGCTTTGGGAGGCGTCGGGGAGGCGAGGGGAGCACGGTAGGCGTGGCTACGGCGAGCGGCGGCGGCGGCGACTCTCGGGTGAGCTCGGGGAAGAGAGTCAGGGGAGGAAGAGAGGGTGCAGCGAGTGAGGGAGAGGTGAGAGGGGGTCGGGGAGGCGCGTGGCGTCACCGGGGCGTCGAGGAGGAGCCAGGCAGGCTGGGAGGGAGGAGGTGGAGGCTTGGGCGCGCTGGCGTCGACATGCCTCTGCCTACTGGCAGAGGTGGAAGAAGACCAAGGCGCCCCTGGTGGGCTGGGCTGATTCTGCTGGGCCACCAGGTGAGTGGGCCTCAGGTAAGCGTCAGGTAAGTCCTTCTCTCTCTCTCTTTTATTTGTTTTAGTTTTCTATTTTTATTACTCTGTTTTGAATTAGTAAAATACTAACTCATTTTAATAAATTCTGTAGTTTATTATGTGGCTTGCTAAAATATATACAAAGCCACTCACAAACTTCCAGAATTATTGGAGTCATATTTAATATATATTAAATATAAATCCAAAGCAAATAGTTATTGGATTAATTCAAATGGCCAAAATAAATATTTCTGTGACTCCAAAAATATTGGTTTGAATTTTAGCTCTTACCAATATTTCTATAGAATAACAGGAACATTTTCTTGGATTCATTTGAGAAGATTTAAATGTTGGTTATTTTTAGAGGTTTTCTGAGGCTTTTGAGAATTCCTCAATTCAAGTTTCATTTGAATTTAAACATGATGCTCACATGGAAACTAGCATAGGTCAGCCCAGAATTAGGGATGTGACAACTCACCCCCACTAAACAAGAATCTCGCCCCGAGATTCAAGACGTGAGGTAAGAGGAAAAGGGGAGTCACAAAACTATCACAATCTTCATGATCCAATTTCCCTTCTCGGAGATGGTGATCCATTCCATCATCTTGGTCTTGACGTCTTTTCTTTCGAGATCTTCACTCGACACGACAACAGAAAGAAGGGGAAAACCCTACAGAATTTACTCGTCTTTGAAGATCGAGCAACTCAAGATCAGTTCATGGAGAGACGTAAGAACAACTCTTGAGTTGAGACACCAAACACACATTAGGAATGATGGTAAAGGAATGGATGACGAAGGTTCAAATTGGTAGGCAACCATTCCACGCTTAGGTAGAATGGTGGATGGTGTCAAGGTGGCGAAGAAATAACTGCCAGGATTCCGTAACGGGCACCTTGGGAAAAGTGACGCGAAGAACTATTCCCTTAAGTGGAAAAAAGAATTACTTTTGATTCAGAGATCATTGAAACTCTTCATACCAGCCTAAGGCAATTCTCGAGCGATCGTTTGGAGGGGGTCGGTAGAATGGCATACTCGGACTTGGATGATGTGGATTACCTTGTTGAAGACAACGTAATGGATGATTTTGCTTACCACCAGAAATGGAAGAGATCCTGGTAGAATGGCACAATGGCGGTGCAAGCTGGGAACAGAATGCAAATGCTGGGAATGATTCGTGTAACTGGGGAAGAACCCAACAATAGAGAGTGAATTCACTGTTTGAAAAGGTCATAGCATTGCTGAGGAAACTGAGAGGAATCCCAGTTAGTGCCGATGATAACACGTAGCGCTTGTGCGTGCTCTCAAGAACTTGAGCATTTCCATATACATCAGGGTTTTACCAACACCCGTGTCAAGGATCCTGGCAACACAACGTACTACCACGATGAATACTGACGGACGATGCAGATGCAAAATAAGATAACACCTTCTCAGATTTCACCCTTGGCGGGGCCAAGGAAATAAAATCTGGATGATCGACCGAGAGACATTTAGCACTCCGCTTCTAATGTTCTCCTTGATGTGCTAGTGTAATCCATTCATAGATATGGTTTGATAACTAGAACATCAAGTAAAAAGGTCAGACTTCGGAACACAGAAATCCATAGGACAACTAGGGAGTAAATCCTACGAAATTCCTATGGGGAGGTGGCCAACTTCCTCAATCAAGATATTATAATAACAGGTCTTCCGGCGGGGTGTGTTGGCCACGACATCCACTTTACCGGTTATCGCGAGACCAATATTATAGTTCTTGGAAAATGTTCCAACCATCACATCTGCCTGAGATTCAGATCAGGTTGGTGTCAGAATATCCCAGACTCATCAAGTCTAGAAAGAAAAATGAAAGTTTACAACACAAATCGATGAGATGGCGTTGTGAGATTCTAGGGGAATGAACTACGATAGCAAACTCCAAAACATGAGCTGGTTCTGCTACACATGTGTGAACACGATGTCCTAGACAAGCATGACCACGTGGTAGTCTTACAATAAAACACTACCGAGTTCAGGTGGGGAACCATCATCGAGGATATCGAAGTCCTTACATAAGTCCGGATTAGCTCTTATGAAGGAACTCCTTCTCCTTGGACAATTCAATCAGTGGCTTGGTGTGCTAGGGATACATATAGATTGAAGGTTGCAAGTCTTCAAACCACAGAATTCTTCGCACGTATGCATGACTGATTTGGGATGATTCCAAAGGAAGCAACATTGACTTTCTCGAATCCACGGCGGCAACTTGCATCAGATGCACATGAATTAAAGGAAGTCACTACCTTCATCCAAACATATGCTTCATGAGCTAGCATGAACAAATGCTTTCAAAAGTTTCCAACACTAGCTTAATGTTCAACAAAATCATGGAGGAGATAAGGATGTTGTCAATGGGCTCAACAGCAATTTATCCGGGTTTCCTTTTAAAAGGAATTCCATAGTTAAGTGAACACGGTGATAGCATTGGTCAGACCCAAGAATATAACGGTGTATGCTCGAGGAAAAACCATGAGTAAGACAACATTACGAGCATCGTTGGTACTGATTTGATTTGACGATAGCCCACACTCAAATCGAAGGATTGATAAGACAATAGGTCCAGCAACTGATCACAGGGACCAATCGATGAAGATATCATCTTTCTTCAACACACACTACACAAGAATATCCCTTTGGAATGAACTAAGTTAGGCAAGCTTTTATCTTCCAATTCTCCAAGTTGTTGTCTAGCTTAACCAACTAGCTCAGGGATATCCAACACAGATTCTTAGAGAAAGGGTGGTTTGCAAGAAACCAACTTGATCACGAGCTCAACATAACAGTCAGGAAACAACCCGGTAACACTTCCAAGAAGATATTTGGAAAGTCACGAACCACCGGTATGTTACTAAGCTCGAGAACAATCTTGCTTTTGAGGGCAAGACGACATGATCAAATGAGTGAGGACTTGAAATAATTCCTAACTCATTGGTCGAGGAGTGCACCAGAAATAGGGACTAGGTAGCACAATCAGTCTTAGGGTGACGATTCAATAATCAACACACTAAGAATGAGGTTATTGTCCATTTAACTACCAGGCAACAGAGTTGCTAGCAGTATTGATTTCACACGCCATGATTCATTTGTCGGCATTCTGGTTACAATAACACAGGAACCGAGGAATGAACAATGATGGCAAGAAGTATCACTGCGTCAAAATTCATGAGAGTTGGTGCAGTTCTCATGACAATTCTGACATAAAGGGGGTAATACTCCAAGGTAGAACAGAACCAAAAGCTGGATTGGCATTTGATCTGCGGAATACAACTACTTTGACCCAATCCTAGATATGGATGAGGTACTGGAGTTTGTTTTTCCAAGTCATTCAGGACAGAATGGCTTGATGAACCACAAGAGTAATAGGCACCGATGAGCGGATGCAAGCATACTCTTGATTATCAATTGATAGATGGAGGTCAGAAAACAATTAAGGAGGGACAACTCAAAGAGCATATAATTTTCTGAGTTGTGGATGCATAGATTAGTATGTCGAACCAAGTTCAACATGTTTCTTCCGGATAAGCCATGCAGAGAGGTAGGACTGGCAGAGTCATGATTTATGAATGGAGAACTCCTCAAGAGTACTCTAATTGTGATCTTTTGGTTCAAAAGAACTCCTGCCAAGAATGGTTCATGGTAATTGGAAGAAGGATGTACCACGAACCTCGAGGACTATCGCAAAGGTTACTAATATCCTAAAGGAACTAGCAACACTATCAACATGATGTAAGTAGGGTGAATCTCGGGTTTAAGAACCCAGGAATAGAATACCTACTACTAAGTAGCATCATGGAATGCTTTCGAGAATAAAGGCCAGAATCATCACACTGGGAACACAAAACCTGGCTAGACTACTAGATGATCCCCT
This sequence comes from Triticum dicoccoides, assembly GCF_002162155.2. Lineage (NCBI taxonomy): Eukaryota > Viridiplantae > Streptophyta > Magnoliopsida > Poales > Poaceae > Triticum > Triticum dicoccoides. The sequence goes on from NC_041389.1 coordinate 115,410,561, forward strand.
AATACACCTAGGGTCATAATAATAACTCCAACATATATATCAAGGCAGCAGAGTACCTCAACTCACCGATTAGTGTGATTGAGCTGGCATAAAGGAACATTGAAACCAGAGGGAAAGGATTTTGCAAATGCATCAGAATGTTTAGAAATCTGGGATGACTCGGACAGCATAACGGCTGTAAATGCTCAGAAAAGATTTGAGATATTCACAAAAATGGTGGCATAACCACTCAGAAGCACAATATCAAGGTTTCGAGATCAACAGTTAACATACAGAAGTCGTAGGAACTGAACTCAAGCTTAAATCCAATAATCTTATAAGTCTACGGATTAGTAACACGTGATCCTAATGGAAAGAAGAGATAGCCTAGTTCTTAATCCCCGTAGAAGAGAAGATGATGACTCAGATCAGAAGGCCATGAGGTATAAGGAGTAAAAAGAGCCTTACGTTCCATCCTACAATCAATTCCCTTATATAACTAAAGAATTTCTAGACTCAACTTCGACCAGTTTGGCTTGGTAATCCTACAGGCAGTCAAGCTCTGATACCAACGCTGTCAGGACCCCGACTCAATGCCACATCGATCTAGCATGTAACACCTCATATCACTTTGCGGCCTCACGCACGGTATTCCCACGGGTGTCGCCTTACCTTTGCCCGGGACTGTTTGCGCCTTTAGGCACACGTATATGATAGTGTCGCTAGCATCCATATGATAAAGAGCCCGGGCTGACATGGCTAGTCGTAAACCCAAAGTGGCACAGACTTACAGGGACAGGCATCCATGACCCAGCATCGAACGTGTCGGTCATCAGCGAGTGAATCCAGGCTGTAGCACTGGGCTAGCAGGACTCCGGTGAACCGGGCTGTAGCGGGCTAACAGGGCTCCGATATTCATCGCGTGACATTTCCCCGAAGGGACAGACACAGGAACAAAGAAGGACACATGCCGGCCAGCCTAAGTGTTCCGGAGCAGTAGCAAGCTACCAAGGCTCAGTGGAGACACTAGGAGACATTTCCCGGTAAGAGAGGCTACTAAAGATAAACCACTAGATAGTCAGATCCCACACATACCAAGCATTTCAATAACATACACACAATATGCTCGATATGTGCAAATACAACATGGCATCACAGAATGACTCTATGACTCAAATATTTATTCAATAGGCTCCGAGGAGCGAGATATTACAAACAGGGGTCTCACGACCCAACATTCAGAGCATACAAATCAAACACATGCGGAAGCTTAACATGTCTGAGTACAGACATCTATAAATGAAAAAGGCTGAGAAGCCTGACTATCTACCAGATCCTGCCGAGGGCACAAGATCGTAGCTGAGGTATCAAGCTAAACGTCGAAGTCCACGCGGAACTACTAGCGAGACCGAAGTCTCTCTGCAAAAACATAAAATAGGCAAACGTGAGTACAAATGTACCCAGCAAGACTTACATCAGAACTAACTACATATGCATCATTATCAACAAAGGGGGTGGTGGGGGTTTAACTGCAGCAAGCCAGCTTTGACTCGATGGCTATCCTGAACTACGACTGCAAGTAACTCTTTTGAGGTGGCGCACACGAGTCCACATATTCACCATATCAATACACCACTATGGATCCGCTCCCGTCTCCCTACGAGAACGCCATCCATAGCACTCACGCTTATCTTGCGTATTTTAGAGTATCCACTTTCACTTGTCTATGAACTGATATAAGCAACCCAGAAGTCCTTTACCGCGGACACGACTATTCGAATAGATAATGTTAACCCTGCAGGGGTGTACTTCTTCATACATGTTTCCACCACTTAGCGTCTGCACACGACATGTGCTCGGCAGACTTCAAGCGAAAGCCGACGTGGGTGTAGACCACGACCTACCTAAACACTCAAGTCTCTAGTCCAGGTTTATCGCCTATTCGGGTTCCATCCATGAGGAGATCCGGCCGGAGTTTCGCTCACAGCCCCAAACGATGTGTACAGGGTTCCCGAGACACCAAACGGTCGCTCAGTACACCGTGCCACGTACCTACTGCATCACAGCCCACCCCTACGGTCAGCGCTGTCCACGGCCTCCAGTAAGCTACAAACACCAGAAACTACTTGCAACTCCTGGACAGAGGACTAGGGTGAATAAGAAGTCGAGCGGGGTCATATTTCAGGGCCCAATGTATGGTAGTAGCTGAATCATGGATCACAAACACAGAGCTCAGTTCCTGAGGACGGCTTCAATGAGACAACCCACCATGTACTCCTACATGGCCTCTCACCGTTACCTTTTACCAAATCATGTTCACACACTTAGCTCACACACAGTAGGACATGTTCACACACCTCTGATTCATTCCCGATGAATCAGACCTGACTCAACTCTAAGCAGTAGCAGGCATGACAAACAAACATGAATGAGTAGGCACAACAAGGCTCAAACAACTCCTACTCCTACTAGTGGGTTTCATCTATTTACTGTGGCAATGACAGGTCATGCAGAGAATAAAGGGGTTCAGCTACCGCAGCAAGTAACAAATGACTCGTTGTTGTCCTAATGCAGTAAAAGAGAGCAGGGCGAGAGAGTAGGATTGTATCGGAATGAACAAGGGGGTTTTGCTTGCCTGGCACTTCTGAAGATAATATAGCTCTTCATCGGTGTCATCGATCACAGCGTCGGAGCAGCGTCTACCGAGAGGGGACAATTACCGGCAAACACAGAAGAAACACGATCAATGCAATGCACAATATGATGCATGCTATGACATGGCAGTATGAATGTGTTTTGGGCTAATGCACCTAGCTATGATTTAAATGAAGTTGGTTTGAATACATGATTCAAATTCCAACTCCATATATGATTATTTAAATGCCCTTTATTTATTTTGTCCAAAACAGAGGACAAGCATTGTTCAAACATGCATGAAAATGGTACAGGTGGATTCCTTGAATTTTTCTGATAATTTTTCATATATAAATTATTTAATTTGGAGTTACGGTTGAATTTCTATGATTTTTAGAAGTTTTAGCTATTTTCTGAAATTATTAAATCATTTAAGATTTATTTAAATCCAGGAAAGGGGTTTATTGCGTCAGCATGACCTCATAGTGACATCAGCAGGTCAACGGGCGGCCCAGGTCAAACCTGACGTGCGGGGTCCACACGTCGGTGACACAGGAACTAATCCCGGTCAAACCCAGCGTTGACTGGGGTTTGACCAGGTGTAGGGCCCACAGTCAGTGTCATTTGGGGGCTTAGCTGGCAGGGTTAGCACCTAATAGCGTCCACGTTGACAGTCACCGGAGTTTCGCCGACGACGACCTAAACTGCGGCGGCAACTCGCCGGACTTGAGCTGCGGGCGACGGATGAATGCGCGAAGGCCACCAGGGGGTAGCCCACGCTCGACCGTGTCTAGCAGAGCCATCGGAAGGCCTCGGAGTCGCCGGAGATGACGACGGCGAGCACAGAGGCGGCGGCCGGAGCTCGGGCGCCGATCGATTCGACGCTGTGGTGCACTACGGGAGAAACTGGTGGGTGCTGCGGGCTCCTGAGGTTGCGGTGAGCACGACGGTGGGCTCGGGAGCGAGCTGCGGTGGCTGTGGCCACGACCACGCCATGGCCGGCGGCGAGGAGCAATCGGCTCCGGTGAAAAGGGCGGCTAAAGTGCGGGAACGAGCGTGAGGAGGAGGGGGGATGGAAGAGGAGCTCACAGCGGATCCGGTAGAGCCAACGGCGAGGCCGGGGAGGGGCTGGAGCTCGCGAATCCTCAAAAGTTCACCAGCGGCCGAAGGTTGGGGACGAGCTTGAGGGCGACGCTGCAGGGCTTCCGGAGGGCCGTGGATCGGTGGGGAGGAAGAGGGGGTCGATGCGGAGCTTTGGGAGGCGTCGGGGAGGCGAGGGGAGCACGGTAGGCGTGGCTACGGCGAGCGGCGGCGGCGACGACTCTCGGGTGAGCTCGGGGAAGAGAGTCAGGGGAGGGAGAGAGGGTGCAGCGAGTGAGGGAGAGGTGAGAGGGGGTCGGGGAGGCGCGTGGCGTCACCGGGGCGTCGAGGAGGAGCCAGGCAGGCTGGGAGGGAGGAGGTGGAGGCTTCGGGCGCGCTGGCGTCGACACGCCTCTGCCTACTGGCAGAGGTGGAAGAAGACCAAGGCGCCCCTGGTGGGCTGGGCTGATTCTGCTGGGCCACCAGGTGAGTGGGCCTCAGGTAAGCGTCAGGTAAGTCCTTCTATATCTCTCTTTTATTTGTTTTAGTTTTCTATTTTTATTACTCTGTTTTGAATTAGTAAAATACTAACTCATTTTAATAAATTCTGTAGTTTATTATGTGGCTTGCTAAAATATATACAAAGCCACTCACAAACTTCCAGAATTATTGGAGTCATATTTAGTATATATTAAATATAAATCCAAAGCAAATAGTTATTGGATTAATTCAAATGGCCAAAATAAATATTTCTGTGACTCCGAAAATATTGGTTTGAATTTTACCTCTTACCAATATTTCTATAGAATAACAGGAACATTTTCTTGGATTCATTTGAGAAGATTTAAATGTTGGTTATTTTTAGAGGTTTTCTGAGGCTTTTGAGAATTCCTCAATTCAAGTTTCATTTGAATTTAAACATGATGCTCACATGGAAACTAGCATAGGTCAGCCCAGAATTAGGGATGTGACACGGAAGTTACCAAAGCAGCCCTGACCTATTATGTAGATGAGGGCGGTATTGTAACTGTTGGTCTCCGTGCACCAAGGACAAAAGGGGAATTTCGCATGCTAAAGACTAAGGTGGCGGAAATGTTAGAAGGAGGCGGGAGATTTTGCCGCCCGCGGGATCATCCATATCCAGTTTCAACTAATTTTGGACCGTGCTAGAGGGAAGGTCATGCTAGACTGTGTACACGGGGCATGCGTCAGCAGTTAATAACTAGTGTGAAGTTCACCCCAGAAAAAAAGACAATAACTCGGGATGATGCGCCGATAACTTGGACGTTCACATGGGCGCGGCCAATCATACGGGTGTAGTGACGCGTTCACAAAAAAGGGACCAAACGCCCAGCCTATGTATTTCTCGTGTAAATAGATAATTTAGTGCCATTGGTTATTTACTTTAAACATAATGCATTGACGTGTTAATGTAGAGGCGCACAAAAAGAAATGGTTATTGTAGTCCGCTACTTAAAAGTGTTACCTCATATGATTACATAGCCTCCATTTCATAAATTGCGTACCCGTTGAATTCATTTATGAATATTACATGTATTACTTCAAAATAGAAACTTAAATCATCCAAGACTAATGAATTTGAATGCAAGAGTAACAATGGTGCATGTACATGATAGCTACATTGGTTGGTTGAAGAAACATCACTGTAACTTTGGCATGCACAATTGAAAAGGTTTATTTAAATAGAAAAAATGTGATATGTGAGTGTCCAACCTTTATAGTGTTGAATCCATATTGTACCTTTGGCCACAATACGAAGTAGATATTGATTTATGTTCAAGCGATGCACGTCCACGATCGCTAGATAGTGATACGTGAATGAATTGTGCAATCTCTCTCACACGCATACATATCTCATTTCCCTGTGGGCATTGGGATCACACACGCGCACTTCATGTATTTATCTCCCTCCATCAAGGTTAAATTCGTCTTTCTACCCCGTCCTACAAGTCTCTCACACAAAAACACACTCTCTCTCTCTCTCTAACACTCCCACCCCTTTAATTCCATCCACCCACAGCCTCTAATGTCTCAAATTATAATAATGTCTCTCACACATATGCCTAAGGTTAACTCGCGTTTCGGAACCATATGAATACATACAATGGGGTTCCAACAGAGCACCTTTTGTTTTGAGATTGCTCTCTCTCTCTCTCTCACACACACACAAACACGCGCGTGCGCACATTGTTTCTCGCTTCATTTTTTCCGACACTTGCATGCACAACGTTTGTTTATCTTCGTGATGCTTTAAGTATGCCTCGCACAAATGCTCTCTACCTATCCCTTAATATAGCTAGATATGTGTCACACAAACTCCTTCTCCCTACTATCAAGATGCCCATGCGTTGCATGGAACATCAAGATGCATTTGTATGAGTAGTTTATCTTGTGGGAGAAAAGGATGAACGTGGGAATGCCTTATTTGCAAATGCGGAGAGGAGTGTGGGTATCTTTTTGCAAAATTGCCATAGTTTCCTTCCTATCTGTCGGATATAAATCGGATGGCCTATATTGCAGGATGGTAGGAACACCATCATCACCAACTCTGTTTTATATAAGAGTAGAGATATGTGAGTGTCACTACCCCCCCCCCACACCCACACACCCACACTTCCCAACACCGAAGGAGTAGGGTGACACCTCGATTCTTGCTACTAATCTATCGACTGGCTTCTCTCTCAAACATACACACACACTACCCGACACCGAAGGAGTAGGGTGGCACCTCGATCTTGATAGTAATATATCTACTCCTCTTTCAAACACACACACATACACACACTCGCTAATTGTGCCTCTGTGCCACCGCGCACACTCTCGATACGTTTTTCTCTCCCT
>NC_041389.1:115417250-115447011 GCF_002162155.2 Triticum dicoccoides
GACAGTAGAAGGGTGACAACTCGATCTGATCATAATCTGTCAATTGGTTTCTCTCTCAAACATTGTGTCTCTGTGCCTCGCTCAGTAGCCCCCTCGATATGTAGACTTCTCGCGCGCACACAGTTGTAGTGACGATGATGCTGAACCCAGTGTGTCTTGTTTTTACCGGCCTCATGTGATAGTTTTCTCCCTGTTTTCTGTTAATTAACACGACAACCTTTTCTTTGTTACTACTAGTGAATCTGAAATCATTCGGGGCAGACATAAAATATATCACTTCAACCCTATTATCGCATGCAGCAACTATTTTAAAAGAAACTAGCTAGCTGCCCGTGCGTTGCACAGAACATCAAGATGCATTTGTATGAGTAGTTTATCTTGTGAGAGAAAAGACTGAACGAGGGAAGGCCTTATTTGCAAACGTGGAGAGGCGTGTGGGTATATTTTTGCAAAATTGCCATAGTTTCTTTCCTATCTGTTAGATATAAATCCGACGGCACGCACACCATCATCACCAACTCTGTTTTCTACTCCCTCCGTTCCTAAGTATTTGTCTTTTTAGAGATTTCAACAAGTGACTATGACCGGACCTTACCAACATACTCAAAAAATTAGTCCATAATTTTGATGTTACCCACTTTTCTTGGCGGTGCAGTGCCATCTGGATACCTCATAAATAAATCAAGGAGAAATCTGATCCCTTCCTAAAAACACATATGGAGCAAAATGAGTGGATCTACACTCTAAAATATGTCTACATACACATCTGTATGTGGTAGTCCATTTGAAATCTAAAAAAGACAAATATTTAGGAACGAATGGAAGAGTAGACATGGAGATATATCTCCAGCATGGTCGACAACCAAAATGTGCTGGACTGGCTAGCGCCGGATGCTCGCAACGCGATGATATGAGTTCAAATTCTGTCTTTTAACTTTAGATTTTTATATTATATATTACTTATTTAATATATACTTCTTTCGCTATTGTACTGATAGTGGAACCCACAGAGTACTTAGAATACAAGATTAATGATGGACTTGTTTCTTTTTAACTTTCTGTACGAAGCTGTAGCCACCCTGCAAGTCACGTGTACACTATACATGTTATTAACTTTTTATAGAGGAACAATCATACAGGCAATTAACTCAAATGGATTGGATGTCACTCTATTATTTCCAGCATAAGAGCATCTCCAACGGCAGCCGACAAATTTCCTCCCGCTTCCTTCCATGGAGGATGACATCAAATGCCAGCGGCATACATTTTCACAACTCTAACCAACCAGATGAAATTCGTGCAAACACGGACTGATTTCATATAAGCATGAAGGATTTCATATAAAAAAGCCAGATCTTCATGTAAACATGATGGATTTCATTACATTTACATGAACTAAGCGGTGCCAATCCGGCTCTCTTAGTATAATTAATACTCCCTCCGTCCGGAAATACTTGTCCTAGAAATGGATGTATCTAGACTTATTTTAGTTATAGATACATACAATTTATCCATTCTTAGAACAAATATTTCCCGCCAGCTGGAGAGGGAGTACATAGTCTAAATGGCCGCCCGCGGATCCCTTTGTCTTCCTCATGTCCGTGAGACACTTGCAGGGTCGACGAAGGTCCTCGGAAGAGACAAAGTAGCAAAGAAACGACCTGAATGCGCAGTCGTCGCCTTGACGGTGGCCTTCATGGGTCCCAAGTGGCGGCGGCCTCCCGTGTTCTACTTCTACTCAATGATGGCGGTGGACACGGAGAAGATGGCCACCGACTCATCGCTCTCCACGCACCCGGCTTCTGTCTCTACATGCATGGCGCTGCCGCAGGCACGGGAGGTGCGCCCACAGACACGGGAGGCGCGGCCACCGCAGACACTGGTGGCGTGGTATGACGCGGCAGTGACGACGCCCGTACTGGCGTGCTCGCCGCTGTGCCGGTGTGGAGCAACTTGCCACTCCTCATTGAGCTGAACTGGAGTGGCGAGTTGCTGAACCACGCGCCTGCTTGGGGCGGCAACTGGCTCCGTCGGGCCAAGCAAGGTTGGTGAAGCACCGAGCGGCCTCGCCCGTACTCGGAGGGCTCAGCGGAACACCTAACCGGGTAATATGCCGGAGAACGGCTCCTAGGAAGCCATCGGAAGAGTGGAGAAAATGGTGAAGGAGGAGATGGGGGAGCGGCGGAGGGGTGCGATTCTTGCCTGCTGTCTACCTGGCCTCGTGTAAATAGAGGGCGGACGGTAGGACCTTGGCCGGTGTCTGGCCTCATTTAAACTGAGGGCGGACGGGAGAAGCTCGGCCAGTGTTGCGTTTAATTCCGACCCGCTCATGAACGGACGTGTGGCCGGAGTAGGATTCTGGGTTTGCATGCGGGTTTAACGAAGGGGTTTGATGGAGGCGAGGAGGCGTGTTCAGCCGGGCGTGCAGCGGGCGGTGCAGTACTATTTGATTTGATAGCAGTAATGAGCCGTCAAATCACAAAGGCCCTCCCCTCTCGTGAAATCTACTAAGCTAGACTGCCCCGCCCTCTAGCCTTTTAAAAAATGTATATATTCCACTTTTGTACAGTACAGTAGTAGTTTCGATGGATTGCGCCATGGAGCAAAACTTGAAATTTAAAAAAAGGTGGTACATATAGAGAGCGCTCGTCGCCAAATTATGCATATAGTACTATTAAAAAAGCTAGTACGTGCTTAAATAAGGTGCTAAATTCTATTAAAGAAATACTAGTAGTATGTACATACTAAAGAGTTAAAGTAACGAGAAGAAACATAACATAGTTCTGCTGGGGGCTCGGCACAACACACCCCTCAAATTAAACTAAGCACACCTGAAATTAAAGTATGCAACTAATCCGGTAGACACTATATTAGAACCATCATGAGCAACAACACTGACACCTTACTCACTCGGAGTCCTCGTCCATGTCCTTGACTTCGTCCTTGTCCCTCTTCCTCTTGGCGGATACTTCTTTGCTTGAACCGCACACTTGGCTCTTGCTCTTCATCCAACCCTTGTAGATATTGAAACAAAGGTAGCCATCCATTGCAGCATAGTGGATGTGGTCTATTTCTAGTACATTCTGCTTCCATGCATGACGATGAAATGTGTAATGAGGTTTCTCCAGTTTACCGTACGAAGGATGAACCATGGCTCCTGCCAGGGTCAGCATTGAAGGCTAGCCACTAGAGGGCAGCAGCCGATTCTTCTGGAGGTCGAAGGGGTTGCCTACAACAAGGCCTATCCGACCCAGGACTTTTTTGTCGTTCGTAAAGTCTATAGTAATGAATTTGACTAGGTTGCTCTTGAGGAAGTTCTTAAAATCCAGGCATTCAACATCGGCATGGCATATGTGGTAGACCAAGCATAAGTCATGCACGCAAATCTAGACCATGGCGGGCTTCTTCCTCTCTTCCTCCTTTAGACCCTTCTTTCGTCCCAGGACTATGGTGTATTCAATATCTAGCCCAGCGACCGACTCATCATCTGTGTTTTCGAACATGCGTCTGAAGCAAGAAAGACATCCTTTCACCGTCGCAGAAGAACGGGTGTAGATGATGTCGAACTCATCACCGATGATGGTTCTAACCTTGTACTCACCACCGATCATGGAGATTTGGGACGCCATGGATTTGGGAGGAGGGTTAGGATTAGTGGAACTGCCGTAATGTGAAAGGACAAGACGACTAGGAGCGACTGCCGTAATATTAAAGGACGTGCGGGGACGAGTAGGAGCGAACTGCCAGCGTGCGAACGGCAGGGTAGTGGCTTTCCATTCTCCCATGATACGGGCTTCCGAGAGCCCTTGGATCTGAGATCGAATGGTTGCATGGCGTGATTCTAGACCTATGGGTGAATATCCTATCCTGGAGGGTTATTCTACAAATTTTTAGCAACTTAGCATGCGACCGTTCGATCTCAGATCCAAGGGCCGCCAGCAGCCCGTATCATGGTCGCGCCTACCACGACCGTCGCGTCGCTCGCGCGGTCGCGCCCTTGGAGATATAACACGGTGCGTTAGGCTAACTGATGTTGGCATGTCATACATACTCATCACTTAGTCACTCATACTACAACAAGGTTGGCTATAAGTGTATTTTTTTAGTTCTCTCTATCTCTTTCTTCGTACTCCCTCCGTCCCATAATATAAGAACGTTTTTGACACTAGTGTAGTGCCAAAAATGTTCTTATATTATGGGACAGAGGGAGTAGTATTTATTGCATTTGCCAAGGAGTGACCTCTTCCAATGAAATGGTACTTGGATGAGGTGCTAAGGGCATTAAATGGCTTAGCAATCAAGTCCCCAATGCATAGGTGCTTATTAGTTTTTTGTTGCTAAGTTTGCTTCATTTAATTAGCTATAGACTCAAAATTGTCTTTTCACCTAGGAACACGCCCTTTGCACCGTTTCTTCCTTGGGTCACCAAACTTGCCACATCAGACTTTATGCCTATGTGGCAAGCTTAGCACCTGTAGGAGAAAGTAAGTACTACAATAGTGGGCTATAAGCCCGCTTTACATGGCATTTTTGCATATGTGGAGGAAAGAGGCAAGGAAAAAGTGGATAAGTGGGCGCTCATGCAAGAGCCAGTCTCTACTACATGGTGGAGCATTGGGAGAGGCACTTGTATGGAGGTGGTCAGGAATCGGGAGACTCGTGCCGGTCGTAGCACCGCAGTTAAAATGATAATGGCAAGTCAAATCACGGGGCCCCACCTGTCCACCAGTAACTCGCAGTCAAATCACACAGCTCTACGTTTGCAGCAGCCTACTCCCTCATCTTCTCGCGTCTCTGTCGAACCGACTAGGTGGAACTGCCCCGCCTACCATGCAGGAAAATCCCCGCCCTCGACTTTTAAATAGCACAGTATACTCCCTCCGTATAGGTGACCAAGGTGGAGAGGAAAACGAGAGAACTTAATGTGTATTTGCTAATAGTATCATGCATGCCAACTAGGTAATTTTGATGAGGTGTCATAGAATTAAATGAAGAAAGAGAGAGTTGACTATCATATCATGATACCGTATCATAATAAATGCTATGCTACTATGTGTCATACATGGCAATAAATAAAGTACTATTCCCTCCGTTCCTAAATACTCTTTGTCTTTCTAGAGATTTCAACGAGTGACTACATACGGAGCAAAAAGAGTGAATCTACACTCTAAAATATGTCTATATACATCCGTTTGTAGTAGTTCATTTGAAATCACTAAAAAGACAATTATTTAGGAATGGAGGGAGTACATGGTACTAATATATGATACTAAGCATTATTAATATCATTGCATACAACGAACAGACCACTGCATGTCATGTTTGATAGTCTCAAGTCATTAAAAGCATACAAGCCCCACATCTCTTATTGGTTGATTCCTCTATTTATGTCAAAAAATAAGAAACAACGTGAGAGTTAATGCACCGCGCCTATGTGTTTACTATTTGGTTTTCGTAAGATGACTTACTCACCTAGACAAAGGGAGTATTCGATTTGACAGCGGGTGATGCAGTTCCCGATACAGCTTTAATGCAGACGAGGGGGGGAGTGGCGGTTCCCGAAATGTTGAACAACCAATGCATCCTCCTTCAATTAATGCATGAGGGAAGTAATGGGAGGAGGTCAGGGAAAAGAGGCTGCACGATGTGAATGCAATGCAGTTTGCCCTCATATAAAGGCGCCCCTCCATTCCAATGCATCTACCACATCGTACGCACCTAAGCATTTGCCTAAGCACCTACACTAAGTGAGGGAGTCCTGGACTAGGGGGTGTCCGGATAGCCGGACTATCATCATCGGCCGGACTCCAAGACTATGAAGATACAAGATTGAAGACTTCGTCCCGTGTCCGGATGGGACTTTCCTTGGCGTGGGAGGCAAGCTTGGCGATACGGATATGTAGATCTCCTACCATTGTAACCGACTCTGTGTAACCCTAGCCCTCTCCGGTGTCTATATAAACCGGAGGGTTTTAGTCCGTAGGACACACAACCATTACAACAATCATACCATAGGCTAGCTTCTAGGGTTTAGCCTCCTTGATCTCGTGGTAGATCCACTCTTGTACTACCCATATCATCAATATCAATCAAGCAGGAGTAGGGTTTTACCTCCATCGAGAGGGCCCGAACCTGGGTAAAAACATCGTGTCCCTTGTCTCCTGTTACCATCCGCCTAGACGCACAGTTCGGGACCCCCTACCCGAGATCCACCGGTTTTGACACCGACATTGGTGCTTTCATTGAGAGTTCCTCTGTGCCGTCGCATTCAGGAAGGATGCCTCTTCCCGTCTTTAAAGACGGAATCATCACCAAAGGATCTTTGGCCGCTGGCCACACTATCCGGCTAGGTGGTTTTCTCATGACCGCCTGTTCGTCCACCACATCAACGATGACCTCTCGGGTCATCGGAAGCCATCTTCACATCAGCTCGGAATTCGCCGAGCGGCTGGATCAGATGGAGCTCTCTTCTGTAAACGAGCTCCTGGACCGCATTGCCGCCCTGGGGGTCGCCACAGACTACAATCAGATTGGGCTTAAAACCGATCTAAGAGAGATTAACTCTCCCCAGGTTACCCACCACGTCGCGGTGGTAGAGGAACAAAGCGGCGATTCTTCTTCTGTACTAAAAACTAGTTATGTCCGGACTCCCAAACCCTCCATGCCGGATTCCCGCGGAGGGACGGATGTCGATCAAGCACTGAACCTAAAGTCAGGCATCGGACCAGACTTGTTGGACAACGTCCAGCAATCCAAGCTTCCAAATTCGGAAACTTTTCGGCCCTTAAGCCTCGAGATGGGTAGGGTTCCGGACTCAATTCCACCCACCCACCGAGACATGTGCGATCTATCTCAAATCCGGCAAGAGCCCGCTGAAACAATACATCATTACTGGGCCAGATTCCTCCTGGTCATCGACAGGATAAAGGACTGCCGTGAGGAAAAAGCAATTTCAATTTTCTGCAATAATTGCACGGACGAGGGAATCTTGAACGCCGTCAGTCGTCGTGAACTTACATGCTTCTCCGATCTGGCATCCATAGTACGAAAGTACTGTGCGATGGAAAGTTTCCGGAAAACTGAAACTAAGTTTTGGGACAATCCGGCCCTGAATACAACCCTAGTCCGAAACAAAAGGGTGCATCACACTCAGGCACCTGGTACAAAAACCAAAAAGCAAAAACCCCATAAAGGGCACGGAACCGTACTGGAGGGATGGCTCAGCGGACCCTGTAAAATTCACAATACATAAGGCGCCACTCCAACACATAGCCTTCGAGCATGTTGGATACTGCGGCAGGTGGCCAAAAGTGGCGAAGAGCTTGTAGCCCCGGAGAACCACTCCAACAGTACCAGTACGGTGTCAACAGTCTTCGAGACTTTCGCATCAAATAATATGCGGAAACGAACAATCCACAGCCTCACCAAAGTCTACCAAGTAGCAACAACAAATCCATGGAGCGACACGGCCATCACCTTCAATGCCAACGACGAACCTAAATTCCGAACAACCCGAGCACTAGCCGCATTGGTCCTCAGTCCAATAGTGGACGGCTTTCGTCTTACCAAGGTACTCATGGATGGCGGCAGCGGATTAAACCTCATCTACGAGGAAACGCTTCAAAAAATGGAAATAGACTGGAGCCGCATTGAGCGAAGTAGCACAACCTTCAGAGGAATAATCCCTAGCCGGGAAGCACGCTGCACAGGAAAAATCACACTTGATGTGGTGTTCGGCTCGCCGGATAATTACAGGTCCGAAGAGGTCACGTTCCAAGTGGCCCCGTTCAGCAGCGGATATCACGCTATATTAGGACGAGAGGCATTCACAATTTTTCAAGCCATACCCCATTACGGGTACATGAAGCTTAAGATGCCCGGGCCCAGCGGAATAATCACTCTCCTTAGTGATCCGGACACAACACTCCGCTCCAAAAACAAGACAGTCGCATTAGCCCTGGAGGCACTATCCGAATCCCTAGCGGTGGAGGAACTCACCGCGCTGCGCTCTACGGTGAATAGGGACGATGTGATACTCGATAAGAGATCCAAGTCCACCTCCTTTAAACCAGCGGATGAAATAGTCAAATTCCAGGTCCACCCAACGGACCCAACAAAGACGGCCTCCATCGGGGCACAGTTAAACCCTGATGTAGACGCTGCACTGCGAGAATTCCTTCGAGAGTTTTGGGACATCTTCGCCTGGCACCCTTCAGATATGCCAGGAATCCCATGCAGATTGGCAGAACACAGCCTAAACATCCTAAAAGGATTCAAGCCAGTCAAACAGGCTCTTCGGCAATTTTCCGGACCCAAAAGACAGGCAATGGGAGAGGAGCTAGCCAAACTATTGGAAGCCGGATTCATCAGAGACATCAAACATCCGGACTGGCTAGCAAACCTAGTAATGGTACCAAAGAAGGACAAATCCTGGCGCCTATGTGTCGATTTTAAAGACCTCAACAAGGCCTACCCAAAGGATCCCTTCCCCCTTTCCCGCATCGACCAAATAATCGATGCTACTGCAGGGCACGATTCATTGTGCTTCCTTGACGCATACTCCGGCTACCATCAAATCAAGATGGCAGAGGCGGACCAAGCCGCAACGGCATTCATTACTCCATACGGACCATTCTGCTTCAACACGATGCCCTTCGGACTTAAAAACACCGGCGCAACATATCAGCGCATGATTCAGACATGTCTGGCTACCCAGATCGGCAAAACAGTAGAGGCATACGTAGACGACATAGTCGTCAAAACCAAACACGTCGAAACTCTAGTAGACGATTTGAGGCTCACATTCGACAACCTCCGAGCATATGACATTAAGCTGAATCCGGAAAAATGCGTTTTCGGCGTACCAGCCGGAAAGCTCCTGGGCTTCATTGTATCCGTAGAGGAATTGAAGCAAACCCAGCCAAGATCCGAGCTCTGTCATAGCTGGATATTCCAAAAGACCTCAAACAAATACAAAAACTGACTGGATGCATGGCAGCTCTAAGCCGCTTCATCTCCCATTTGGGAGAAAAGGCATTGCCCCTCTATCGCCTCCTCCGGCGCACCAAACACTTCGAGTGGACGGATGCTACCACTGCTGGACTCGAACAAATAAAAGCCATATTGGCAACAAACCCGGTCCTGGCCGTGCCTAGCCTGGGCGAACCAATGTTGTTATATATCGCGGCAACACATCAAGTTGTAAGCGCGGTGCTCCTCATCGAACGAGAAACAGAAGGGCATAAATTCCCTCTTCAAAAACCAGTGTACTACGTGTCCATTGTCTTAACTCCCTGCAAGTCCCGGTACCCGCATTATCAAAAGATAGCGTACGCGGTGTTCATGGCATCCCGGAAGCTTCGACACTACTTTCAAGAGTGTTCGATAACAGTGGCCTCCGAAGTGCCCCTCAACGACATTATAAACAACCGCGACGCAACGGGCAGGATTGCAAAATGGGCCATTGAGATCTTACCATTCGATATAACTTATAAACCTCGGCGAGCTATAAAGTCGCAAGTCTTGGCTGACTTCGTCGCTGAATGGACCGAAGCCGAACTCCCTAAAGAGTACGGCGCATACTCCAATTGGATTATGCATTTCGACGGCTCCAAAATGTTGGCCGGCTTGGGGGCTGGCGTCGTACTGACGTCCCCAACCGGAGACACAGTCCAATACGTACTTTAGATAATGTACATGGACTCCAACAATGCAGCCGAATATGAGGCCCTCCTACATGGTCTCCGGATGGCAATCTCCATGGGCATTCAACGCCTGGAGGTGCGCGGGGATTCAAACCTTGCAATATCCCAAGTAAATGGAGACTTTGATGCTAAGGATCCGAAAATGGCAGCCTATCGCAACGCTGTCCTAAAAATGTCAGCTCGGTTCGAAGGACTCGAATTCCACCACGTAGCCCGGGATAATAATCAAGCAGCCGACGTGTTGGCACGCATCAGCGCGAAACGCGACGCTGTCCCTCCAAACATCTTCCTGGAACGGCTCTTTAAGCCATCCGTACTATGGGAAGAGGAGTCCGGAAATAACAACCCGGAAACAACCGCGCCACCCAACACAGAACAATCTGACATAATCGGCGGTTCAGCCGATGAAATAACACCTTCAGCCCACGAAATAATGGCGGTAATTGCCCCATGGACGGAACCATTCCTAGCCTACTTAATTAGGCAGGAACTTCCCGAAGACCAAAATGAGGCCCGCTGCATAGTTCGGCGATCTAAAGCCTACAAGGTCCATGAGGGAGAACTTTATAAGAAAAGCACAACCGGAGTCCTTCAAAGGTGCATCTCCGAAGAGGAAGGGCGGAATCTTCTGGCTGAAATTCACGCCAGACTAGGCCGACACCACGCTGCAGCCCGGGCACTTGTAGGTAAGGCCTTCCGTACAGGATTTTATTGGCCGACGGGCCGGGCAGATGCTCAGGACTTAGTCCAAAGATGCGTCGATTGTCAGCTCTTTGCCAATCAGAGCCATATGCCGCCCACCGCCCTCAAAACTATACCCATTGCCTGGCCGTTCGTGGTCTGGGGGCTTGACATGGTTGGACCCCTTAAAGGGGGGACCCATAAGCAAAAATACCTACTGGTCATGGTGGACAAGTTCACCAAATGGATAGAGGCCAAGCCAGTTAAAACGGCAGAGTCCGGACCAGTGATAGACTTCATATCTGGGGTAGTACACCGTTATGGCGTCCCCCACGGCATCATTACCAATAATGGCACGAACTTCATAGCCGACGAGGTCAAAGTCTGGTGCAAAAATATGGGCATTAAGCTCGACTACGCTTCAGTTTACCACCCTCAAACCAACGGTCAAGTTGAACGAGCAAATGGTCTAATAATGAGCGGCATCAAACCCAGACTAGTGCGGTCCCTTACGGAATCTAACACGCACTAGGTAGAGGAGCTTGACTCCGTACTCTGGGGGCTGCGGACCACGCCCAACCGTACTACCGGATTCACACCATTCTTTATGGTATACAGCGCAGAGGCAGTTTTGCCCTGCGACATAATTCATGACTCACCTCGAGTGCGCATGTACGAAGAAAGAGAAGCCGAGCTGGATCAGCAGGACAGCTTGGACGCATTGGAGGAAGAATGCGACGTGGCAAAGGCCCGTTCCGCATTCTATCAGCAGCAGGCTCGAAGATATCAAAGCAGAGAAGTATGGGCTAAAGCCTACACCGTTGGAGAACTAGTTCTCCGCCTGCCGGATAAGAAAAAGGACAAACTCAAGCCCAAATGGGAAGGTCCCTTCATCATCGACCAAGTCCTGACCGGTGGAGCATACCCTCTGCGGAATTCATCGGACAACCGACTCGAGCCGAACCCATGGAATGCCGCCCGCCTCCGAAGATTCTACGCCTAGCGCCGGACTAAGAGTTCGTCCCCTTCCTCTGTCCACTTTTTCACAATTCACCTGTCTTTTGTTTCTCTCTCTCTTCTCTCACCTTTTTCATAAAAGTCCTTGAGGGCCTATTCGCGCTTTGTTCGCACACACTTGATGTGCTACCCGCACTCATTACACCTGGGGGCTTCTTTAACAGAAGCTTACTTATACGGGCTTCATGCCCAGCACATGTGTCAAACTTCCACATGTACCTTTTATTCACCATTATATGCATTGATATGACTTAAGTTTTGGCCAAGCTCGGTTGCCTGGCTCCTGTGCTTAACCCTACGTTCCCGATTGTTCGGCTAGGAGGTAAAGGGAGCACCTCTGTGATTGTTACTGCCGGGTCAGCCGAATGTGTACCTCAGACTGGGTGAAGCCGAAAGCTAGCGTTCTTAAGGGAATATTCGGTCGGTGACTTGAAAGATGAGTTTTTACCTATTTATTTACCTGCCCCCAGATGTTTTCCTGCTCTTTTCGCAGTCCGGACATGCACTTTAGGGCATGCCTCCCAGGGAAAGGAACCCTTAACGGAACTATTCTCCCTGGAAGATGTTTCTTACTAACCATGTAATATAACATAACTAGTTGGGCACTTGTCTGATAAAGCACTAATGACCCCTACACCTGGTTTCCATGCATGCCCCGGTTTTTTCATAACCAAGAGGGTATTCGGACACACTCCGGACTCTAGGGTCCCGAGGTAGAAGCGAAAAGGTCGGCAAAGACAAACGATCTACAATCCGGCTAGAAGGCATTTTATATGTCATTTTAAATACATTGTCAAATTGACTGACCGTATTCCTCCTCAATCCCGTCTAACAGGCTGTCTAATTTACAGTCCCGATGGGAATACTTAGCGGCCAATTCTACTTGGCCGTACACTAAGCTCATAGGGATCTCCTTCCCATCCGGCCCCATAGGTCCGACCTCGGCCATGTGGTTTGGATCCGCCTTCTTGTACCGCGTCTTCACCATGGCCCAGGCCTCCCTGGCACCCTGAAGGCAGGCCGATATCTTTCATAAACGGAAGCGCTCCCGCGCTCCCTGAAGCTTCTCCGCAAGCTCTCCAAGGCCCTCGGGCAGGGAGACGGATGGCCACAGGGCCTGGACGACTCCATTCATCGCCTGCCGAACACGTTCGAGAAGTTGCACTAGCTCGGGAAGTTGGTCACCCGTTGAAACAGGCATTTCCTCCGCAGGGTGACCTGTGAGCACACCTACAGGCATATTTTTGTCAATTAGCTTCCTCGTCGAACTCCTCTTTTCAAAGTAGTTCGCTCAAGCACTTACTATAGATGCCGCAACGAAGCCTCTGATTCTCCTTCACAGAGCCAGACAGCTCGTCCCGAACACCCTTTAGCTCTTCTCCAAGCTGGGTGTGGGCATCCTGGAGTTTGTTCCTCTCCTGCTGCATCTTCGTAAGCACCCTCTCGCCGGCCTTCAGTCGGCGCAGTAGTTGTTGCTTGTCCGGATCAAGTCCGGCAACATCTGCAATATCATTGTCAGACTTATACGTACGCCGCACACCGCTTATCTTTTTTGAAATAATGTGTTACCAGAGGGGGTCTCTGTGCCTCCTTCGGCGACAGCTAGTGCGGCCTCAAGTTGGGCCTTGCACTCTTGTAGCTCCTGGGATAATTGGGTATTCTTCTCTGTAAGATCCTGCATATCAAATGATCCTTAAATCAGTTACTCTAACTACTTTAAGTCTCGGGGGCTACTGGCATATGCAACTATTAAAATCTCTTACCCGTATGTCTTTTACATACTGCTCCGTGGCTCTGGTCAAACCATCTTGAGCAGCACGGAAGTGCGCGTCTCCCGCGTTAAAGGCATTCAAAGCCTCAGGGGAGAAGCACGCGTCACGAAAAACTGTCCGGCGGCGCCTATGGTTCATGGCGCTCTCCACCTCAGACCTGGTGGCGGATAGCCTGTCGGCATCCTCCGTTGGAGGAGTATCCGGCTCGCGCCTTGCGCTCGCCTCCCCCTCCGGACCAGGTGTTGGAGCCTGGCTGGCAGAGGCTTGCTTGGCAACCTCTCCGTCCACAGTCCGGCGAGCGATCTTTCTCCTGAAAAAGTCATGAGCATTAATACACCTCCTAGAAACTTTGTCCTAAATGATGGTCGCGAGCTATACCGTTGCGGTGACGTTTCGATTTGCGCCGCACCCCTCTTCCGCCTGCGGGGCCGGACTGACCCCTGTTGGTCAGTCGCCGCGGGTTCGGCTTCCTGCCTTGAAGGCACCTCCTACAAGACACCGTTGTGTACGGTGGTCAGAAATGCGCAAGGATGGAGTAATGGTGTTAGGACTTCGGTCATAAGTACCTGGGAAGCCGGTGACAAGCCGGGGTAGTCGGCCGTAATGGCGACTAGAGCGTTGTCCATGCTGAGTTGGTGGAACACCCCGTCAATTAGCTCCACCTTTATGTCCGGATCCTCTTCAGAGGCCGGATCAAGGGATCTTCCCGGATCCTCAGGTTGTGGGGCCGGACTATGTATGCTCTCCATAGTCCGGCGCAGTTCCTGCGTCAAAACCATAAAATAAGGTACTTAACTTTAAAAGCGCGGGTCGGATAAATAAACGTCTGCTTACCCATCTCCGAGGGTTATTCATGGAGAACCCATTCAATGCGCTTGTCTGGAGGAAGTCCTCCTTCTCCCCCTTGTATAGGCCAGACAGTATCTTCACCAGATCTTCGGCCGATCCCGGCCCTTTGCGGCCATGACGGGTGGCATCATTCTCCCCATTGAAATCCCACATGGGGTGGCCCCTGTATTGCAGCAGCTGCACCCCCGCATAATGCACGTGGCCATGACTCCAATCATGGTCAATCCGGAATGGGCCAACAACCTTATCCGGCCCATCAAATAATGGACGCTCTTGTCTTCCTCCAGTTGAGGGCTCCGCGGGCACCAACTTAGGCGTTTCTTCAGAGGAGCATTGCAAAACTCCAGGAGGCCGATCTGAACTGGGTCCGGCAGTGGAGCGTCTTCTACATAAAACCATTCAGAAGGCCAGTCTTTGGACGCCTTCTTAGGGGTTCCGGATGGATATCCGGTCCCGGCGATGCGCCATATTTCGGCACAGCCCACTTGATATATTGACCCCTCGTGAGAGCGGGGTACGAGGCAGAATAGCCTTTTCCACAGTGCAAAATGGGGCTCGATGCCTAGGAATAGCTCGCAAAGAGCTACGAAACCCGCGATATGCAGAATAGAGGCGGGCATGAGGTGATGGAGCTGGAGTCCGTAGAACTCCAGAAGCCTGCGGAGGAACGGATGTACAGGAAATCCAAGCCCCCTTATCAGATAGGGGACAAAGCATACCCGCTCCCCTTTAGTGGGGCTAGGGGTGGCCTCCGCTTGCTTCGCACCTTTGTAGGTGGCCAGCCCGGCTCGAACTGGGACCATGAAGGCCGGAGGAAGATATCCCTCCGCTTGGAGCGTCACTAGCTCATTGTGCGGAACAGAACATCTCCTCCAATATCCTAGTAGAGGGCTGGGAGCGCGAGAGGAGGAGCCGCGTCGACGGTCCATGATGGAATGGATTTTTGGTCAGAAGTGCTCCGATGAGTAGTCACGGAAGGAAGATGGTGTGATTTGGATCTGGATTCTTGCCTTTCTTATAGGGAGATTATTTGCGCAGCTAGGGGGTAAAACATAAAAGATACCCTGGCTTTTCGCATTCGTGCGACGCGTGGAAGAAGGCCATTATTGGGCGTGGAAGCCAAGGAGCGAAACATTTGTAAGGGAGCCGGACACTGTTCGGCAGGTACATGGAATTTAAAGGAGAACCCGCCTTGCAACGCCGAAGACAATATATGCGCTGGACTCGTCGTCATTGAAGCCTGGTTCGGGGGCTACTGAGGGAGTCCTGGACTAGGGGGTGTCCGGATAGCCGGACTATCATCATCGGCCGGACTCCAAGACTATGAAGATACAAGACTAAAGACTTCGTCCCGTGTCCGGATGGGACTTTCCTTGGCGTGGAAGGCAAGCTTGGTGATACGGATATGTAGATCTCCTACCATTGTAACTGACTCTGTGTAACCCTAGCCCTCTTCGGTGTCTATATAAACCGGAGGGTTTTAGTCCGTAGGACACACAACCATTACAACAATCATACCATAGGCTAGCTTCTAGGGTTTAGCCTCCTTGATCTCGTGGTAGATCCACTCTTGTACTACCCATATCATCAATATCAATCAAGCAGGAGTAGGGTTTTACCTCCATCGAGAGGGCCCGAACCTGGGTAAAAACATCGTGTCCCTTGTCTCCTGTTACCATCCGCCTAGACGCACAGTTCGGGACCCCCTACCCGAGATCCGCCGGTTTTGACACCGACACTAAGCGCAAAGGAGCT
Source organism: Triticum dicoccoides (assembly GCF_002162155.2). Classification (NCBI taxonomy): domain Eukaryota; kingdom Viridiplantae; phylum Streptophyta; class Magnoliopsida; order Poales; family Poaceae; genus Triticum; species Triticum dicoccoides. Next base: position 115,433,029 of record NC_041389.1, read on the forward strand.
CACTCCAGACCCATGGAGGCGATGCGCGCGAGCGGCCAGTGGCTGTGCCAGATGATCCATGACGCCGGCCTGCGGCATGGCGCCGAGGATCGTCTCCAAACGGTGTTGGAGACCGGATGGTGGATGGCCGCCGTCGACGCCAACTACGACTCTCAGTTGGACCAGATGATTGTTCCCACTAGCAACAAGTTCACCATACTCAAGAAGCTCGCTTACGACATTGTCGTACTCCTACAGCCCACGCGCGCGGGCTCCTCATTGCCTGCCACCCTAATCGGCCTCCATGGACGGAACCTCTTTCAAGCACTGGTGGCCCTGCGACTGCCCACCGACGCCACGAAGAATGTCCACCTGGAGGTCGCGCTCGCCGCTTCGCCCTGCAAGAATTCGTCGACCTACACATCCACGTGTACGAGCAAATCGTGTACATAGGTATCTACAAGGCTAGTGAGGACACTACGATGTTGGCCTTCCTCAACCAGCTGGAAGCCTTGGATGCCTTTGCTGAGAAGCACCTCGACCTCGCCAAAAAAGCTGCCGCTCTTTAGCCGCCGGTCGGTGGCCCGGCGCACTAAGTTGAGGAGGTGGAGGCCGTACGTTGATGGATCCATCTTTCTTCTTGCCTTCTGTAACCACCACTGTGATTGCATCATCGTGGCCTTAATTCTTATTATTCTGTTGCATTCTCGTTCCAGTCAATACCGACATGTGCGATCCCTTTGCTTAATTATATGCATCACTTTAACTAGTACTCCATCCATCAATTTATAAGTTGTGCTTACCTTTTCCATCAACTTCGTGCAACGCGCGGGCATCTTGCTAGAAACACTAGAACATGTCGGACCATGTGTGACCAAACCGACGATGCGCCAACCTAGTACTATGTACCCTGCTTATATGGCGGCAATAGCCCCTCCCTAGCATTTCCAATCGTTACTTCTATCTATCGATCGTGCCAAGGAGCGGAACCAAATGTTACAATTTATCCATGTTTCTCTACTCCTACTCCTATAAAAGACTCAGTTGGTGATGGTGGTCTCTCTGCCATCCATCGTTTCTGACCATTTGATCTGCATCTAATGGCTATGAGTTAAGTTGTGGCATTTTTGCAACAATAGCCCACTTCTCTACTCCTATTTGCAGAAAACCCCTTATTATCTTGAAAGCAACCACATCCCTCCCTCACCTCATCAAAACAGCCTGAGAAATATATTGTGAGTGAAAAGTACTCCCTCCATTCCTAAATATTTGTCTTTCTAGAGATTTCAATAAGTGACTACATACGGAGCAAAATGAGTGAATCTACACTTCAAAATATGTCTATATAATCCGTATGTGATGGTCCATTTGAAATATCTGAAAAGACAAATATTTAGGAATGGAGGGAGTAATATATTAGGAGTATATCAAAACAAGAGTGATTTCTTTCAAGTTTGTGAACAAGTACTACTATTCTACTAGTACTTTGGATCCATCGCAACGCACGGGCACATTGCTAGTAAAAGGAAAAGGCCTGCCGCGTTCGCGTCGCACCCCCACACGCCCGAGAATCGGGAGTACTCAACGGCCCATGCGGCACGACACATAGCTTAGGGAAGGCGTGTTGCCTAGCATTTTCACTTTCATGTGGGACCTCCGTTGAGCAAACCGCACCCCGCCCGCCGCCGGGTTGGAAAACAAAAACAAGGGGAATATCTAGCTGTAGCACGGAAGCCAAGAAATTTGGTGTCAGATGGGGCTCGTTGATAGAGTAGGAGCATCCCGTACTAGTACTACTACTACTAGTACCAAGTTTGTACTCCTAATATATTACTAGTACTACCACTATAAAACTAGTAGGTACATGCACGGCACAACATCGTAGGAACAAAAAACGGGAAGATCTTGTTTTGGGTGATTTATCTTTTTTTCAATCAACGTAGTATGAATAATATGATGTGGGGGGCACCCATGAAGCTTATGTGGCTTGGTTGCATGGCTACAAAAGGTAGAGAAAAATAAATAGATAATGTGTTTAGAGTGCACTCCACTAAATAGATATACTTTGGATCCATTGCAACAGACCAGCACATCTATACGTATACCCCCTATATAATGTGTGAAAAACTTTGAAAGTTGGTCGTTGGATGAAGCCAATCCGACGATACAAAGATGGCAAATCCGAGCACTACCGGTCGTTGGATATCATCCACCAGATTCTGCCACATGTATAATCTAGAAGACTCCATGGTTGAACTTAATTCATGACTAACTTTGCCACAACTAAGCTTAGGCAAAATTATTAGTTCTTCAAAATGAGAGCCACAAGTTGGCAAGCCTAAGGGAGTCTTGCCACGTTTTTGTGTGTATGTCATGTGGGGCCTTAGTGTGGCTTGCCTAAGGTGTGGCTTGAACCAAACACTCACCTAAGTTAGTCAAACTTGCCCAACCTTTTGTGTGGCAATCTTTGGCAATCTTAGTGGCTGTTTGGTTCCTAGCCAGACCTTGACACACCTAACCTTAGGCAAGTTTGACCAAGTTAGGTAGGTGTTTGGTTCTAGCCACACCTAAGGAAAATATTTTTTATGAGTAGTGAGCCCCACATGTCATAGACACAAAGGGGCTGTTTGGTTCTAGGCCTAGCATTGCCACACTTCGCCACACATTTTTGCCAAGCTTGCCTAAGGTTAGTTCATCAAAATGAGAGCCACAAGTTGGCAATCCTAAGGGAATCTTGCCACATTTTTTATGTGTATGCCATGTGGGGCCCAAGTGTGGCTTCTCTAAGATGTGGCTTGAACCAAACACTCACCTAAGTTGGTCAAACTTGCCTAACTTTAGGTGTGGCAATCTTTGTCAAAGTTAGTCACAAACCAAACAGGCCCAAAAAGTGTGGCAAGATTCCCTTAGGCAAGCCAAAGTGTGGCTAACAAAGCAACTCAACTAAGGCAAGTGTGGCAAGTATGGCAAAAATCATGTGGCAATATATGGCAAAGATAGTCACAATTCAAACAGCCCTACTAACCAAACAACCCCTAACCTTAGGCAAGTTTGGCAACATTGTATGATAAAGTGTGGCATTGCTAGGCCTAAAACCAAACAACCCCTGTGTCTGTCACAAAAAATGTGGCTAGCAAAATTGGCACCAGAAGTGTGGCAAGATTTGGCAAGAAGTTGAGTCTATGACATGTGGACCATGTAGCTAGAAAAGTGTGGCAAGCCACAAGTGTAGAAATGAACCAAACACATGCCTAAGATATTGTGGCACGCCTAATCTTAGGTGTGGCAACCTTAGGCTGCAAACCAAACATCTATATCTATATCTATACCCCTATATAGTGTGTGAATAGCTTTGAAAGTTGGTTGTTGGATGAAGCCAATCCGACGGTACAAAGATGGCAAATCCGAGCACTACTTGTTGTTTGATATGATCTACATTCCACCAGATTTTGCCACATGTAGAATCTAGAAAACTCCACATGTAGAAGCATAATGCACAAACCACCGGAATCTCATGCGTGCAATGCATGTGTACCTTACTAGTACTAGTTGGTAGTGGTAAGAAACAAATTCTGGTTTTGGGGAGAACCACAAGGCCTGCCGAAGGAGTTACATTTCCCTCTCGGGGCCCACGGGACCGAACTTCAGTGGCTTAGTGCCCGGCCTATGAGTCAATGACATGCGGACCTTAAATGCGGCTGGCCCACATATCATTCTCATGGTGGTGGCGTGGTTCGCGACTCACTCGTTCGAGATGAACCGGTTGGCGGTGGCGTGGCTATGGCGAGGGTGCCACAGCTGGGCGTCGGGGCCTTACGAGGCGTAGATGGCCACACCGGCGGGTACTACCTGTAGTACAGAAGTACTCCAGCTGAGGGTTGATGCTCGGGACAAAATGTGTCACATCCGCTGGATGAAAATTCGATGGTGCGGGAGTACGGATAATAGCACAACAGCGGAGCAGGCAAACCGCGTCCAATCGGGTGTGTCTGTGGTAGAAAGTTGATGGTCGCCGCAATTCAGCTGGCCCGCATGACATGCACACAAAGGGAGAGGAGCGGTGGGGCCGAGAGGGATGAGGCGCATGTTGGGGGGATGAAGATCCCCTGACGCGAACAATCCTACCATTCTATCACTGATATGTGGGACCCCAAGCGTGGGTCCCACCTATCAGTGAAGGAAAGGCAGGGCAAGGCGGTGATAGCCACGTCATAGGATCCATGTCCACGTCAGGGTACGTCGTGTCGTGGGTTGGAGCGGCGCCATGGAAATCGCGTGTGGGTGTGGCAGTGGTAGAAACAAGAAACGTGATGGTCGCCGGGGTTCAACTTCCATGGACAAGCTATCATGTCTGCTGACACATGTATACCAAAACTAGAGTGTTTATATTTCAAGCACGTGAACAAGTATTATTCCACTACTTTGGATCCATTGCAACGCACGGGCCAGCACATTGGTAGTAGTGTCTGTCTCTATCTCTAGAGGCCTTCCCTCATTCATCCTTTTCTCTCACAAGATAAACTACTCATACAAATGCATCATGATGTTCCGTGGAATGCACGAGGATGTTTCCTTGGGGGTCTCTCCAGCGCAGTATGGCCGTAGTTGCAAGTTGATGCCCCTTGAGATGCCGACGTTGAGGGGCACTCGGATTTCCTCCGATGAGCAGGTAAGATGAGTTTGATCACGTAGTAAATGCATTCTAAATACTACTTTCGTGTCTATTTCCTAATTCTCCCCCTGCCCACTGTTTCACAGGTTAGGCTCGGTGCGAGTGGAGGTTGGCTTGCATATGTATGGGAGGGTACCAACATCAATTTGCACAACATTCACTACAAAAAAATACACTTCCGTGATGATACGTGTTTGTCACAGTAGGTCGCGTTTTTTGTCATGCATGTACATCCATGATGATTTTATGACAGAATCAAGATAGTCATACATGTGCTGTAGAAGTGTTCGATGACATTACCAAAATTATCATCATGGAAGCGTCCACTTCCATGACGATAAATCGCGCGTCACAGAAGTGCTTTCGTCAAGGGTGACCGACACGTGGCATCCACCATAACAAAATGCCGTTAAGCTATCGGGTCAGGTTTTGGATCCGATAACCCGTTAACAGCCCCGACCAATGGGGATTTTCCATCTGTAAAATCATCATTGGCTGGAGGAAACACATGTCGGCTCATCGTTGGGATAGATGTCATCCACTTATTGGACGGAAGGCGCCTATGATACGTCGACACGTGGCACGGCCCAACAGAGGCCTATTCCTATGAAAAGGCTGGCCCATTTGACTTGGTCAAAAGGTGGCGGGCCGGCCCATGGAAAGCGTGTTAACGGCCTGTTCGCATATAGCCCATTTACAACCCGCTAACCCAAGGCCCGTTACGCCCTATCCGAATTAGGCCCAGTAGCGTCATCTGGGCCATCCATTATGATTCCAGCCCATTTTCACTTCTGGCCCATGTATGGCCCATGACGTCTTTTGGCCCATATGAGGCCCTTTGTAACTCTTGGCCTATTAACGGCCCATGGTGAAACTGGCCCCTAATGAATAGTGTATCACTTTACACCCATTAACGGCCCGTGGTGAAACTGGCCCGTAATGAACAGTGTATCACCTTAAACCCATTAACGGCCCGTTATTCCGTTGGGCCTTTTCCAGCCCATGTTATCTTTCGGCCTTCTCAGAGCCCATTTATTCTTGGGCTCATTTCCAGCATTCATTTACTTACGGCCCGTTACTGTCATTTTCTGCTTGTGGGCCAAATTCAGCCCGTGGTTACAGTCGGCCCGTTTGTGGTCCGTTAATACGTTGGGCCGTTTTCATAGCGTCATCAAATACGGCCTATTAACGATGGCCCGTTATGGTCGGCCCATGAACGGACGATTCCAACTCTAGCCCGTTTACAGCCATAATGCGGTCTGCTTGGCCCATGTTTGGCCAATCGATCATACGGCCCGTATAAGGCCCATTGATGATACGGCCCGCAGAAGGCCCATTGTTTCTACGACCCATAGAAGCCCCATTGTTTCAATGGCCCGTAGAAGTCCCACTGTTTCTTTGGCCAGTAGGAGGCCCAGTGTCACTACAGTAAATATTAGCCCATGGTTATTGTGGCCTAGTTTTAAAAAATAGGTTATTGCAGCCACTAGCAAACCGCGGAAAAAGAACTGCAATGACTACAAGCAAACAAATAAACAAGACAACAAGGAAATAAATAAGCAAGCAACTAACACTAGGCTATCACGGCTATTACACATATTACATCCACTGGGCATCAAAGTTCGCCACCAGTGCAAATATAGGGAAAAGCAGCATATCATATACACTGGTTGTCAAAGTTGGTGACCAGCACAAATAAACACCACAGTAAAAGAAATCCAGAACTGAAACCACTTCAGAAGATCTCAAGAAACAATATCCTGGGTACCCATAATGCTGGCAAGATGCTTAGCAAGCTTATTAACTTTCTCTTGTTTGGCGCTTAAATCCTCCAGCGCTTGTTGTTGCACCAGGAAATATGCATCTGAATTCTGCAGGGACTTCCTCAGTCCTTCAGCTTCCTGTCGTAGCACATCTGGTCAATGTCTTTCAAATTGAAGTTGAGACTCAAGAAGACGAACTGATTCAGGCAGCGAGTTCGAAGAGCTTGTGCCAGCAGTAGTGGCCAGTAACTCGAACACTACATCAAGACAGGACTTTTGGGTTCTCTCACTATCGTCAAGATAGTTTTTATCAGCTTTCTTGGAGACCAACAGGGATGTCTCACTATCTTGAACCTTATCTGTGTTACTTCCTTTACCATTGGATAACGCGGTACTGTTCTCCAATATTTTTTCCGCATTCTAAAAGAGAAACAAGCAGACACATCACATGTTTACCATGTTGTATATGAAACTCATTTTGGTAAATGAGTTCAGTAGTAAAGTGGACAGGATAACAGCATGAAACAAACATATATCTATCTACCATGGTCACTTTATGGTCTATATCATTCTAGTTTTTGTTGCCAAATCAAGATAGAGACACAGTTCAAATAATATTTGTTCAAGACAAAGCAGAATAGACATAATATAAGTGTGGGTAACTATAGAGCAATAACAACACTTGTAATGTGCATGACATGAGGACATAACTGTTTATTCAATTGAAACTGAAATAAACATAGAGCAGGTTACAACAGCAAACCAGTTAAAGAAACAGGTTTAAATCATACCTGTTGCACCATTGGAGTTTCAATTCCATCCTTCAAATTTGAGAATAGTTGGTATGAGTAAATACAGTAATGCAAGAGCAAAGGAGTATGAACCATAGCTACAGAACCTGACCTGAGAACAAATCTTCTTCTCCTTTAAGCGTTGAGTTGGGATTCGGAGTGGTGGTCCTCGTGCTTTGGGCACTGCAGTTCCCTTACTAACTGCTCGTGTTTGGGTGCTCTGTGGTGGAGACGGTGTTGTGTCAACTGGAACTGGGTTACTATCTGCCGGGGTTGGGGTTAGAGGGGTGTAGCTGGTTCTCTGTCCAACTGGGTAGGGGTACAATCTACGAGAGTTTGGGTTATGTGTGGTGGATCTGGTCCTTGGGCAAGTACAACCGTGGTTCTATCTGCATCAACTAGTAGCACTATCTTTTCTAAAGACCGTGTTGTTACTCCCTTAGATACTGCCATCACGCTCTCCAATTCAAATGGCTGATAAACAAGAAAAGTAATTGAAAGTATAGGCATTGTATGATAGACAGGTGAAATGGATACTGGGGAATAAAAGAGGGCATGAAATAATTCATATTTATGTTGTCTAACCAAACAGGATAGCATGACACAATTTCACATATATGATGGCTAACTAAATAGGATAGCATGACACAATTTCACATTATGATGGCTAACTAAAAAAGATGGAAAGACATAGTTCAAAATATGAGACTATGTAAACAGGATGACATGACATAATTATATAATGTGTTTATTAAATAGGTTGGCATGCCATAATTCACATACATTTCACGGATAGAATGCGATAATTCAAAATATGATGACTGTAAACACTAAACAGGATGAGATGATATAACTATATGATGTCTTTATTAAATGGGTTGCCATGCCATAATTCAGATAGATGATGTGTATGTACTATGTAAACATGATGGCATGATATAATTCAAATATATGATTTATATAGTAAGCAAGTAAGCAGATGGCAATCCATATATGATGTAAAAACTAAGCAATGCAAGACAACATGCATGACATGGGTAATATAACCCTGCCAAGTTTGGCGCATAGACCTCAGGGGGGAAATAGGACTGGTCATCAGTCTCTGAATCCTCCTCTGAGGAGCTCTCTATAACCAGCAAGATGTCTGCTTCAGCAGGTACCATCGTCTGCTCTGAATACCTTGTTTTCACTCCAGATACTTCCATCACCGCTTCAAATGGCTGATGCACAGGAAGAGTAGTTGAATATACAAACGTTGTCGACAAATGGAACACGTAATACAAAAAAATGATAGCATGATATAATTCACATACTTGATGATTGGCTAAACAACATGGCATTGCATAATTCACATATATAATGCCTTTGCAACAAGATAGCATTGTATAATTCACATATATAATGTCTTGCAACAAGATGGCAATGCATAATTCACATATATGGTAATTATACACTGAACGGGTGGCATTCACACAAAGCATGTCTAAACTAACCAAATGACATAGCAATGCGAGACACCATACGCATGATATGAGCAACATAACCCTGCCGAGTTAGAGCATACACCTTGGGGGGGAATAGGACTGGTCATCTGTCTTTGAATCCTCCTCTGAGGAGCTATCCGTAACCAGCGAGATATGCGCTTCGTCAGATAGCATAGTCTGCTCTGAAGACCTTGTTTTCACTCCAGAATTTTCCATCACCGTGTCAAATGGCTGATGCACACGAAGAGCAGTTGAATGTACTAACATTGTTGACAAATGTAATATGTAACGAAAAAAATGATGGCCTGATGTAATTTACATATAAGATGACTGGCTAAGCAGGATGGCATTGCAAAATTCACATATATGATGCCTAGCTAAACAAGATGGCGTTGCATAATTCACATAAACGATGAATAAACTAAACAGATGGCATTCACACAAAGGATGTCTAAACTAAGCAGATGACATATTTGATGTATAAAGTAAGCAATGCAAGACACCATATGCATGATATAACCAACATCAGCATGCCAAGTTAGAGCGAAGACCTCATGGGGTAAATAGGAGTTGTCTTCTCCTTCTGAATCCCCCTCAGAACAGATATCTTCCTCTCGATTACAATCCGAAATGCATGGAGGGGAGCTGCCTTTGCACCTACCATGGAGCGACGTCTGCATGAAATTTTATTGCCATGCAAGGCTCGTCTCTTTTGCTCTACATGTTCAGTTCCATTGTTTACAATAACTGTCATGCATAGGAATAAAACATAGTGAGGTTATGTAAGGAGGGCATGCAGAAATCCAGAGTGATGGTAGCAACCTATGGATAGACCCAAAACCAATAATAGCAGGCAGATAATGGCTTCAGTTAAAAAATACAGATAATGACTTCTTTACTGTTTGTTTCCCACCCAACATGAAACTCATAGTAGACACCGGAGATTAACCAGATAGTAGATAGATACTATTGATAGCGGCCCCGATATGTACCCCACAACCATTTAAAAACTCAAGTTTGACCATTAGTTTGGAGCTGACTCAGAGTCTAATCGGTGAACATGACGATAAAGTAGCATGTAATATTAAGCGATGCATAACGTAAGCAGACACGAAAGAGTGCGACCTCTCTTGCGGACCCGTGTAGTCCTTGAGGTCATCTTCTCGATTGATGATGGTAATGCAGTTTTCATGGCTGCCGGCGGCGGGGAAGAAGATCTGAGGTGGCGAAAGATAGTCTGGAGGCTAGATCCCTGCTGTGTTGGACCCTTCTGTCGTTGGAGCAGCTGATGGGGTGGACGACGGCGCAGCTGGAGCTGGACAAACCACGCAAGGTTTTCTTTGACAACTATCTGTAAGAGAAGTAATTTTGTAAGGGCTCGTTTGAATTGGAGGATTCCAACAATGCAGGGATAGGAAATAGACAGAAATAGGATATGAATGCACGTGCAAAACAGAGAATTTAAAAACACAGGATTTCTGCCAATCTTGGTGTTTGATTCACAACAATTGGAAGATCACATGATGCAAAGAAGCATGGTGAGATTAAGTCAAACCACAAGAAAATGTACGGTTATAATGATATTATGCTACTATCTCTTAGTCTTGTGCTTCATGAATAGGAATTTAAAAGGAGGACAAGTGAAAATTAAAATTCCTACGTTTTTTCTTTCAAGGAGACACTAAAGGAACAAATCCGTGTGCTCAGTGGACAATATATATAACATGTAGAGTAAAAAAGAGATGCAACAAGTGTACAACCTCTTTGGCAAAGCCATGTCTATCTCAGTGTGATTGGGTTGGCCGGTGAGGATGCTCCGGCTGACTTTGCTGTCGGAGGAGGGGAAGAAGATCTTAGGCGTCTGGAGATGGAGCCCGAGGTACTGCTCCGCTGTGATGGAGGGTTTCGTCGTTGGAGCAGCTCTGGTGAGTTGTACGACGCCGAGGCTGAAACGGGACAAGAAAGACAACAAACAACGTTAACCTGAGTAGAATTCTAATAGCATCTCCAATACATGACGTAAAATACATAACCACAAAGTGCTAGATGTAAATACATCAGCCGCTCATCTCTGAACTTAACTGTTGAAACTGAATTTAACTGTCGAAACTGAATTTAATTGTCGAAACTGAACTTAACTGTCGAAACTCAATTTTGCTGTCGAAACTGAATGCACTAGCAAGGTGAGGCTACACGTTGGTCGACTGACTTTTTCATCTTTGGTCAGTCGATTTTGCAGCCGTTGGATACGAAATCAAGGGCATGCGGTTCCTCTTAAACCTCCACCCCCCTGAGCCGCCAACCACCACCGGCCAAACAGCAGCCCCCCGCTGCCCGCGGCTAGCAGTGCGCCGCCCCGCCCGCCCCGAAAACACTCCCCACCGCCGGTCCGCCGCCGCCCCGACCATTCCTCTAGGCCCCCCGTGCCGAGCTTTTTCTCCGGCGATCCCCACGCCACCGCCCCGCCAATGCCCCGCCACCGCCGACGACCACCGCCCCCATCCTGAACCCTAAGATAGATAGTGGGGTACATCTCCGATGATCCCCCCTCCCTGCTGCGACTAGTTCTTCCTTCACCCCGGCGAGCCCCCCCCCTGAAAATTGACTGACCCAAAAGTCGATTCAGTCGACTGAAGTGTAGCTAAATCGGATCAGCATCGCAAGCAAGAGCAAGAGCGAGAGCAGCAGCGCGAGCAAGAGCAATAGCAAGAGCAGACCAGGCAGGGGACTGAGAGCAAGAGCTGAGCAGCAGCGCGAGCAAGAGCTAAAGCAGCAGCAACTCCTACTGATGTGGACGTCGCCGCCAAGGGAGCGATGTCGTGGAGGAAGTGGCCGGCGATGCTGCCGTGGATGGAGCCGTGCCGTGTCGGCTCGGGACCGACCGCCGGCAGCATAGTGAGATCGAATCAAGAAGAAAATGCGGCGATTATTGTACAACCTCTTTGGTGGCACCGATTAGGCCGCAGCTTCATCCGAGGAAACGATGATGATGATGCTCTTCCGGTGGTGCAGGTGAAGACGGCGGTGTGGGAATGGAGGTGGTGCGAAAGACGAGGGGAATGTCGGGTCAGCTCCTTGGAGGTGGAGGACGGGGTGGCTGAACCGGCAGGACGACGAGATCGACGACGGATCCTCATCCAGTACGGTGGATGAGGGACGTCAAGGTGTTGCTGTGGACGACATCATCAGGGAAGAGGCTCCGGCTGGGTGGCGGACGGAGCAGGGTGTGGGGTTTCGTCGCGGGTTTTCGCGGCCTTGGTGTATGAATGGGTGGGCGGATGGGATGGCAGTGGGGGACCATGGCTTAGGGACACGCTTGTCCGAAATGTGGGGTAAGTTACGAAAGTACCCCCACCGATTTGAGGCGCTTCTTTCGGTTCAGGGGTACCACGGGCATTTCGCGTGTTGGGATTTCATGGGAGGTGGGAGTTTTCGCGCGCGTTGTAATTTTGGAATAGCAAGGCGCGGGTTGAGATGGAGGGAGTTGTCGGAGCACAACGAGACAAAGATATATCTTAAATATTTCGGGCTAACAAGGCGCGGGTTGAAATATCCGGACAAGCCTAACGTGTACTGTACCAAATCAATGTGCACTACAAATGTCATTCAAAACTTTGAATTCATGTTATGTTCAATTAAAATATTTCGCTACATGTATAATGCATGCAACTTACTACTCAAATGAACGTTTTAGTGCATTCCAAACGTATATACTACCGCTTCAATATGAACTAAATTTGAATTTGTTTCTCTATTTGAATAATATCTATAGTAATGATTGTTGTGAAGTCAAAGCATTTGAATTCTTTTCTCTGTTTTAATAAGATCTACAATCATCATTATTGTCAAGTTAAACCATAGTTTGTGTATTATCTTCACAGCACACCACATGATTAGTCTTGAGTTACATATGAACTATGTGTACTATATGAACTCGAACTCGATTTTTTGAATCCACTTTATTTTGATTTCAAATCACATTACATTTCTAGCTCTAGCTAGATCTTCATAATCTAAACCATGTCTCATATGTATAATGTGTTTATCACATTATGTATGGTGCCCCGCCCCCTACGCCTACAAGTATTTCGATGTGAGTTGCAAACACCACACATTACCACAAATTCAAATAAAATGTGAGAATGTTCGATATATAGTATTGTTTAGATTGTTCGATATTTAGTTGTAAGTTGCAAACGCCACACATTATCACAAATTCAAATAAAATGTGAGATTGTTTGATGTATAGTATGGCTCAGATTGTTCGGCATTTAGCTGTGAGTTGCAAACGCCATGCATATGTTTAAAACACTATGATCTCCTATTCAAATATATGAATCCGCTTTCATATCAAATTATGATCTTTGTTAGTCTCTTACACCCACACAATCCTCTAACCTTTGTAGCTACCACTAACTTTCTCTCGTGCATGCACACGCCCTCCTCGTCCTCCCCCTCCCTCGGCATTCTATCCACCTGGCACATTCATTTTTTTTCTTTAGGTCATTCTCCCAGAGTCTCCACAACTCCTTTCCGACACACACCGATCGATAAACCTCTCCAGCGATGCCTGCCTACAACATACACACACACCTTCAATCTCCTCCTTTATGTGTCCTTGCCTCGTGTCTCTCATACGGTCACACACACATGTAAACTCTCGCCCCTCTTTTCATCGATCTCACAACCGCACACTCCTCCCCCTATCTAGCTAGTAGTTGGGCCTCTCGCACCACCTCCTAGCTCCATTCTCTCTGTCTATCCGTCTCCCTGGGCCTTATTTGCCTCTAACAAATGGACGTACACCGACCGATCTCTTGCTATACATATAGCTAGCTAGGTCCTTATAACTTGTTTTTACCCACACGTCGATCGATCTACCTCATTAGTTGTGCCTCTCCCTTCCTCCGACAAACAACAATTGGTCTACCGATCTAGTTAGGTTTGCTTACCAAACACATGGTTCGCCTTCATCATCCATGGATGCGTCCCGACAGATCTATCACGCACATGCACACACAGAAACACATCCCCACTCTTATTGATAACATTGCAGTTCCACCCTCAGTTTTTCTAGTAGGCATCTCCCACCATCTCCGAGAAGCAACTCCATCACCCATCCAGCACTCTACCCATCTCCCTCCCTCTCCCTCCCTCTCTCTCTCCTCTCTCTCTCTCTCTGTCCCATCATATTTCCCGTCCTTCAGTTATGTATGGATGTCAACCGATCTCCCTCAAGACATAGCTGGGTCTCTCCTTCTCAACACATATACGAGTCGTTCTACCTCTATAGT
>NC_041389.1:115447280-115472989 GCF_002162155.2 Triticum dicoccoides
CATTGAACGCTCTAGTCATGTCTCCCTGCCACACACAAACTTGACATGTGCCCTCTAACGTTCCGGTAGGCCAGTCGCCCTATATCTTTGACTTGCACACACAGACAATTTCGATGGATCTCTTCATCGATCTCGCACCCACCCACTTGATCCTCTCTTCGACTCTATCGAGAGCTATGACCCCTCCCTCTCTTCTCGTGGATTGCCCGACCCCCTATGTTTGATATGGATAGGCCTCCATTTCCCACACATTGCATGCAAAATTTTGTTTGAGATGTCATCGACACATATTCCCACAAATAATTCATGAAATCAACCCCCACCCACCCCCACCCCCACCCCAAAACAAAAAACACTCATGAACATGGTTTGTATCTCTCTCACACACCCACGTAGGTGGGGGACATGCACGAAGAGAACAGGTGCATGCACGGCGCACGTACTCCCGTCTCTTTCCCAACCACACCTGCGCGGGTACATGGTCGAGCTCATTTCTGTAGGAAAAAGGCAGCCCATGTGGTAATTTGGCACGTGTACTGGTTGTCCACTTGGTGGGGGGAGGATCGTCTACCACGGGTGAGCAAACAAATTGCGACTTGACACGTTATGTTAAATTAAAAATAGAGGCAAACCATGTGGGGCCTACCTTAGAGGAAAGGCTCTATACACTGGAGTACTTTTGATGTGTCTCGTCAACTCGCAGAACGAGTAGAAGCTTGCTTAGTACACCGTCTCCCCCGCCCACGGGCGTGGTGGCTCGCAGGATGAGGTGAAGCTTGCTCCGCCTTACGCCCGCTCCCTCGCCCATGCGCGCGGTGGCTCGCAGGACGAGGAGAAAAATTTATTAGTCCCTCCATTTACTCCTCGTCCCTACTACCTTGGTTATAGAGATTATATTATATTGTTTGGAATATATATGTCTTTTAGTAGATTTCAATATGAACTACTAGTACATACTCCAAACACTGATGTATATAGACGTATTTTACAGTGTAGATTCACTCATTTTGCTCCGTATGTAGCACTCTCCCTCGCCCCTCGACCCTTACCCACGTGGTGGACATGCAGCAATTCATTTGGTGTCATATAGCTAGAACGATATATACTGCGCACTACCATTATTGCTCGACTTCCAGAAGAGGCGAAGAGCCAATCTCAAGGTTAATATTTTGGAGATGCCAAGTGCAAGGTTATAGGAGAACGAGTAGTAGGTGCCGCGTAATTTATAAATAAAGTTTTTTTTTCTTCAGTGGCACGTACGCAATATGATAGGTTCATATGGAGAGAAAAGGAAACCGCTCCACTATATACATAGTCAGGATAGGCCAGCCTACACGGTTGCTTGCTGGGGTTGCTCTCTTCACACTCTCTCGCACAAAACGACTATGGCCACATCTCTAACATCCTGGCGGATCACGTCCGCTTGGGGAAGGGGTGGAAGCTTAGTGTAGATGCGATGGCCGTCGCCGACGGTGAAAACCCACTGTCGGCACGTCCGGATCAGGGGTCCCCGTCGTTCTCTCTCACAAAGCCGGTGAGGTTGCCTTCGTCCCTTGCTCACTGCCATGACGTGGTCAGTTGCCGCCTCCCGCTGCCCTCCTCAAGGTTGAGCTACGTCCCTCGGGCACAACTCCTTTTATAGCCAGCCTGCACCACTTCTCCAGCTGCCCACATCACTCCCTGTGGATATTTCTCTACTTATTTGCCCCGCACATACCTCTACTGGCTTCTACATACTATATTTGTGATGATTTTATGTCTCATCAACTAGTCCCAGTAATCTTACTCTAATCACGCTTCTTCAATTTCTTTGCCATAGGGATGCTCATCTCGATTTTGGTGAAACTGCACAAAATGATCCAATGGTCAAAAGGTTGCAAACTTCATTTATTAGGAAGCTCGAACATTGCCAGCAAATTGAAGCCTGGTTAGGGTTCACGGTTCAATGGCTAGGGACTGCATGGATCATTTTTTTCTTTAGCTGCCTCTATTCCAAAATAAGTGTCAACTTTAGTAGTAGTACAACTTTGTACTAAAGTTTGCACAAAGTTGAGACACTTATTTTGGAACGGAGGGAGTACATATTTGCTATGATCGGGCAATCATTGAGATGCAATAGCATGCATGTTAGTTTCCTTTGTATTGATGAAATGTTGCAACAGGCAACCTTGGGCACAAGATACATGTAACAGAAGCTGGAAGCTTCATAGCATTGTACAAATTTATCTCGCTGATAAATTACAGTACGTACTATACTAGTACTTCCTCCATTCCTAAATATAAGTCTTTGTAGAGATTTCACCATGAACCACATGCGGATGTATGTAGATGCATTTTAAGTGTAGATTCATTCATTTTGTTCCGTATGTAGTTCACCTAGTGGAATCTCTACAAAGACTTATCTACTAGTAATAGCTAGCCCCCACTACTAGGAATTCTCTATCCTCTCCTTGAGCCACATCATCAAAATTGATGTAGCCGTTAGATGAAGTAAATCAGTCCATAATAGTCGTCTAATCTAGACGTTGAGAGGCTCCGCACTAAGCCACATGCAAGCATGCAGAAATATCGTGGCATGCATGTGAGTGGGTTTTAAATCACATCAACATGTCTACATGCAAGCATGCACCGGTAGCATGCATGTAAGTGAGCTTTTAAGTCTCATTAACATGTCAAAAAGAAAAATATAATCCCATTATGCAGTAGGAGTTGGCTGATCTTTTTTCCTTACGTGGGATGATCTAAATGATGATGGGAGTTTATTTAGTTTGGCTACCACATTTGTCATGCGGTTATAGAGTTTTTTTAGTTCTATGAAATCGATAATTTTGCGCAGAGAGATATACGGCTATTCCGCGGCAACGCGCGGGGACTCATCTAGTAATATTTAGGAACGGAGGGAGTACTATGTAAAGAGTTAGGTGTCGCACGGTGATAGTGTGAGGTGGGCCATGTAATCACTGAGCCCGCGTGTTTTCACTGCTCTTGCACTCCTCCGCTGTAAGAATGGAGAAAATTGTAATCTAGTAGTAGTAGTACCTCCTTTCGCCGAAAGCATGGGACATCCAGCAGTCCTACCACCTCAGTAATAAAGACCAATGAGCCGTCGAATCACATAGACCCAGCAGTAAGTTGGCGGACGAAGCAACCATCACTCTTGCGCCAGTGAGAGGTCGCGTCCGCTCTGCCTGGGCATGAATGCGGCATCGATTCTTTGGAGCGGCGCTGACCGTTTCGGGTGGGAAGTGCGCACGGGCGATGGAGGGGCTTTGGGTAGGCCAGGCTGGTCAGGAGCGGGCATGGCAATTGTCCGCATGTCCCTACCGGACACGCCCGGAAACGAGGGGACGCACCGACTCTCACAGCTAAAATCGTACACTACACACCATCTCTCTGTAGGAGTAGGTCGACCTGTCGCTCTCTCTAACACACACATGCTGTTAAACACACACACGCACACACTTTGGTCTAGTTGCACCTTCTAACGTGACTTATTACACCTAGACGGAGGGAATAGTAAGTATACGAGATATGGTGGCACACTGACTTAAGTCGAATACAAGTGCCCAAAATTTGTGTTCATGTTATAATAAGGATTCACTTAAAATAGTACGTGAGCGAACAGAGGGATCAATTGGACAGTGTTCCCGAGCAGTAGCAAGATGTGTGAGGTACACCGCTGGCACTTTTAATTTTTCTTATTAATTTGTTTGTTTCACCCTATGACAGGTGGGACCCAACGTACTACGTGGAGAGAGGTAAGGTGACTAAGGCTGCATTATTTCTGCACCACTTTGGATAGTCTTACCACCAAAGCCACATGACACGATTATGATTGAAATCCCAATGACTCCCACACACACAAAAAAAAACACGGCATGCTTGTCACACGAATGCAGGAATGTATAAAAGGTTATTTTCCTCTCGTTGAACATAACGGGAGGGTTGTGTAGCTGGTTAGCCTGTTCACTCATCAAACTTGTGGTCTCGGGTTCGATAACTACACTTGAGCATAATTTGTGCCAAGAGGATTCTTTGACTGGTCAAAATGGATGGATACGGAGCTATACGATCTCGTAGTGACCGTATAATCACCTCATCACGTATAAGATGCAGCCTCGGAACTTGTTTTCTAGGGTTTGCATGCTTCACTCTCTCTCTCTCCAGTATATATATACACGCTGGAGCCTCAGCGCTTGTAGTTTCTCTCTTCACACTCTCTCGCCCTCTCCAGATCTAAACAAGACTTCGTTGGCCTCTCTCTTCCCTCACTGCTGCTCAAAGAGCCGGCAGGATCCGTCTGCCGAGAAGGGAAGGAGGCTTAACACTATCGCCGTCGGCGAGGGAGGGAATCCACTACCGGCGCACCTGTTCACTTTCCACCAGCGGCGGCGCGGGAGGGCCTCCAACCCCTTCTTCTTCGCCGCCGTCCCATCGCCCACCAAACCACGCCCCAAGAACCTTAAGGTATAATTTACTTACTCCACATGCATTGCTCTAGATGCATGTATACCATGAATCTAGGGCATGGTTCAAAGAGGAAAGGAGTGGGGGAAAGTAGTGGGAAAAGTTGTATATAGCATGAATCTAGGACGTGGTTCAAAGAGGAAATGAAGGGGGAAAGTTGTATAGCATGAATCTAGGACGTGGTTCAAAGAGGAAAGGAATGGGGGAAAGTAGTGGGGAAAGTTGCATCGCATAAATCTAGGACGTGGTTCAAAGAGGAAAGGAAGGGGCAAAAGTACTAGTTCAAAAAGGAAAGGAAAGGGACAAGGCTATAGAGTTTGAGCAGGACTAGATTTGTTGCGCTCACATAGGGAAAGGTGTCTAAATATAACAAAACTGGGACCAACACAAATATGCTCCTTGGTTGTTTGTTCTTTGTTGCAGCAGACTTTGCATGACCACAGTACATCGGTAGATGCACATGGTGCTGGTGCGTCCACTGTCCCGTGCAACTCATTAGCTGTTGTTAATCTAAGGTCATGTTTGGTTAAAAACTCCCTAGTCCCTACCTGCTTGGTTCCAGGGACTAAACATGGACTAGAGGTTATTAAATGACATGCTAAAAGACCATGTTACCCCTAGTAATGAACTAATAGAGACAAGGTGCGATGTGTGGCAGGGGCAACTGTTGGAAAAAGTCCCAAAAAGACTCCCTCGGGGTCTTCTTTCTTTAGTCCCAAATGCCCACTTTTAGTCCCTAAAAGTCCATCCTGTTTGGTTTAGAGGGGACTGCCACAGAGTTTTTTTAGTCCCTACACCAAAATGTCCCTGTAAACAAACACCCTCTAATAATGCCACTGGAAAATTCATGCAATGCCATAGTTAAAAGCAAATTACATGTTTAACGAATTTTATTGTTAATATAATCTCTATGCTAATATTAATCAATGCCACTGTTTGAGTAATGCTACTGTCTTGCTTTCTTTCCCATTTAGATAAGGTAGATGCTTCTTTTTGTTGGCTTCTGTGTCATCCACCGTTATTGACCACTAATTGTTTCCTTTGCACCTTTGTGTAAACATGGTTATCTACTTCACCTTGTTGCCATTGTGACCTTTTGTTGCACTGCACAAAACACTTTTGTTTTAAGAGTGTTTTGTGCAGTTCAACCAAAATGTCACATCGACAACGTTGCTTGATTGCTTCATCTTAGTGTAACTGCACAAGAGGAGATCTTACTTCCTATCTGTTAAGGAGAATTTGGTTCAGATCTTCTTCTTGTGAGTTGTTTGAATTCCGCATCATGAGAGGTCAGTACTAGCCTTCTTTCACATGATTTTGCAGTGTGCTTTCATATGTTGTGCTACTTGTATGATAATGTTGCTTGATTTTAGTGAACTGCACAAATGGAGACAAGACTTCCAATCTGTATGTGCACCGTAATATCACATTGAGGTAAGATAAGGATATTTCACAACTGTTGGCCTGTATTTTGCCACTTTCATCAGAAAATTAAGTTTAGTACTATACTTGTGCTCCCTAATTGACATGCCAAATCTTACATTGAAGGCGAAGTGTTGTAGGTTCAAACCCTAGGAAGGATCTTTTCACACTTGGAGGGGGGAAAGGAGGAAAACACTCAAGAACACCAAGAACAAATCTCTCAAACAAACCCAAGTATTACATCCACTAGAGTAGCACACATGAGATCCACAAGATTACAAGATCAATACAAGGAGAGTAGCACTTGGTAAATTCTTCCCACTATGTGAGGTCTTGATGATCTTCTCCAAGAGGAGGCCTTGATAATCCAATGGATTCTTCCTTAGGTGGGGGCTTGAGCTCCTAAGAGGAGGGGATACAAGGAGAAAAGGATCACAATGCTTAGTCTAATCTTTGCTAACCTTCCAAATGACCTAGGGGATGGATATATAAAGCCTAGGGACGAAATGTGTGAGAGAGGGGGGTACATGAGCCAAAAGGCCAAAAGCACACGGGCAGTTCCGAGGGTGTCCGGGCACCCGGGGCCAAGGGACCGGGCACCCGGACCGGTTAGAGGGGGTCGCCCAGTTCGGCCGGGCACCCGGGGCGAGAGGGGCCGGGCACCCGGCCTGGACAGGGGCCAGCTGGGAGGTGGCGGGGCACCCGGGGCTGCGCCAAGGGGCCGGCTGGGATGGGCCGGGCACCCAGGGGGCCAAGGCCCGGGCACCCGGGGGTGCGGCTGGAGGCTGGGCCAGGGGGGCCGGGCACCCGGCGGGAGAAGACCGGGCACCCGGGCCAGCCAGGGAGGCCGCAGCCTTGGTGGTTGGAGGTGGCCGGGCACCCGGGTCCCTTGGTGGTCGGGCACCCGGAGTGGTCCGTGCCCTCCTTTGCTCCGTTCTTCTCGTCCCCTCGCTGCCCTTCCTTCTCCATGGTTGCTTGAATCTCCATCCTCGCGTCCTCCCGGTCATCTCCTTGGTACCTAACAAGGCACAACGTTTCTATTTGAGGTAGGCCCCGATTCTCATGTGAATTCGAATGATGTTCGAAGAGGAAAGAGTTCACCTCGTTCTCGACGTGGCGCGCACGTGCTCTTGTCAAAGGCCCTCTTGGTGTTTGCGGTGGTGATGGAGTGTCGGTGCGGGTAGTTGAGGGATGCTCCGCATCATCTCCCCCCCCCTTGGGAGAGATCCGACCTCGGATCGTGATCCTCATCACCACGGAAACGGTTGTCGTGGATGGACTTGTAGTTGGACGAAGTGGAAGTCATGGCGCAATCCAAGTACTCCAAGGTGTTGCCGGAGGAGTAGACGTGCAAAAAGAGCAAACCCAAACGACACTCGGAAATACAATAGTTAGCGCATACAAAGTGTCTGTTAAGTAAGAATGACTCTGTGCGGCAAGATTGTTCGTGGCAAAGCGCATGAAGCTTATCAAGATGAAATAGAATGAGATGCAAAGCGTTCATGGGAGCCAAAGCATTCATTGTGCACACACATGTGTTGTGATTATGATCAATGCAACCACGGTGCAAAATGATGTCATAGTGAGACGGTTTATCAATAGCATGAATATGGCAATGGATGCTCAATATGAAAAAGTTATCATGTAATTGATGGTAGGCAATAAGATCATGATGTATGAATATGACATCAAGAGAGATCACAACAAATTTGCTAAGGAAATGCACAAGCTCAAATATCATGGGAATACGAGATGCAACGAGGCAATCATAATGTGTGTCAATCCATGCATAGGGTGCAAACTTGCGGTGAGTATGAGATGTCCATCGAGCATGACATGTGGAAGCATAATCAACCAATATGGAAGTTGTGGTACAAAAAGTCAAAGGAGTGTTGATGTACCAAAGCTCGATATTGTCGCATGAGTGGAGTTCCGAAGGTGCATCCAATAAGTGTGAGCGCTCCTCAACTTGGAGGTCCATAGAGCCAATCTCCAATGTCGCTCGTCCGTTTGCGAGATGTATCATGTAGATAATAAGAAGGAAAAAAGAATGAAAGGGTGACCCATCCAATGTGCGTATTTGAGGATGGATCAAAGGGAAGGAGGTCACCTTTAGGAGTTTCTCAAGGATGATGGAGTCGCGCATCTTGTATGCCTTCACATAACCAATATGTCTCGCGGTGGTACCGCCTTGTAAATCCTTCAAAATGAAAGAACATGACAAACACTTGGAAAAAAATGAGGTTAGCGGAAGGGCCAAACCTATCATTCGTGTGGTAAGATACCCAACAAGTGTATGCATAATGCTCATCATAATAAATGACAAGGTAGTATTGCATAGTATGGAGGCATATGATGCGAGAACAACCAAATGCAATAGGTTCAATCAAACAAGCATGCATCACAAGTAAGGTGTCAAAGTCTCCAAGATCAATAAGCATAGTATGGTTGCACTCAATACAAGTGGATATGAAAGAGGCAACTAATGGACACAAGAGACAATGATCAAGGTATATCATGTGAGAGGCATAAACATATATGTCATCAACCCAAGAAAGAGAGTAAGAGTGGAACATGGGTGATGCAACCAAGCAAGCAAGCATAGCAATCAAGTCAAGAAAGCTAGTAGTGCGAAGATGCAACATACTAGGAGGAATCATGGCAAGCATGTCATGGGTGCAAATGGTGGGCATATATAATGCACATGACATATCACAATCATGAAAACAAGATATGAGGAAAGTAGGCTCATGGTGTTGGCAAGAAGTCCTATGTAAATAGCAATGTAACATCATGACACTCCCAACACAAGAATCAACAATAGCATGAGGCACATGATAAACATGGCAAAAGCAACAACGATCTCCACCAAGCATGCAAATACACATAGGAATATCATAATGGTGAATCATATGTAAGTGCAAGCAATGGTCACAATTGCATGGCAAAGGCATGGAAGGAGGCATAGCAGGTAAAGTGAACATGAGAAAATATGCAGAACGTAACAAGTGATATATATTCCGACGCCTTGTGAGAGCTAAGTAAAAGAGAAGCGCGTAGTTCTTGCGCAAAGGGAACGTTGGTAAGGATAATCCACGGGATCCCAAATCATTGTTGCTCTCAAGAGCTCATCTCGTCAACTCGTGGGATGGAGACGTTGACGAGTATACGTGAGTACCTACACACAACAAAGACAAAGGGAAAATTGTGTGTGCGTGGTATATGTACACATCATCCCTTATGATGCGCACGTGCGTGTGTTGGTTTGCACAAAATAGCCCATGCTCAAATAAATGAGATGCATGATATAGAAACATGCCATCCATCATGAGAGGTTTGTTAGTATGTATAGCATAATGGAGACTCAAATTGTGGAAAGCATCACTAGTTATATCTAGAGCATTGTCATGAATGGTATGCATATGATGCAAACAATTATGGGAAATCTCACCCATAGCATATGACAAGTTTAATGGATTGTCAAACATGACGTGACCTCTAGAATTTTCACAAGATATCCTATGGAGCATGGTATCACAACTAGGCAAATCAACATGCTCATCATCATATTCATCATAAATAGGTGGCATATCTAAGCATGTCGAAGACATAGTATGTGGTGACTCCATAAGTTGATCATCATCATGGGAGCAATCGATGTCAAGAGAGTCCACTAGTGGGACAAGAGAAGCACCATCACCTATGTTACATTTGGAGTGTCGCTCATGTGTTGTAGGTGAGGTGTTGAAGATCCACTCGTTGTTATGTTCATCTTGATGGAACCATGTGGGGGTGCATCACCATCCACCATGGCCATCGTCATCTCCATTGGAGGTATGGACTCGTCGAGTATAGGCATGTCGTCATGTAGGAGACCTAGCACCAAAGAAAACACACTCAGAGTAGAGGTTAAGTTGTTAGAAATCATAGTGGCGTGACATGCCGTGTCAACTACCTCACTCACTAAGTGTTGTGGCTCACTCACTCCCTTAAGGATGCACTCACTCATATGGGTAGTGGAGTCACTCAAATGGCTCTCAACCTCACATAGGATGTGTGGCATGCTCTCAAGTGTGGGGCTAGTGGTGGTCACACTCATCCTCTCATAGGAAATGCACTCAAAGTCACATATGGTGGAGTCACTCATGTCACTCATGTGGTAGTGGCTCTCCTCACATGGGATTTGGGGCATCTCTTCATATGTGAGTGTCGGAGAGATGTTGGTGCAAATGTCTCCATGCTCAACGCCTATCGCCGCCGCGGTTGAAGGGATAGTCCCATGCTCAACCTTCTCGCCGTCGTCGTCGTGGATGAAGGCCGAAGATGGCACATCATCACTCTTGCCTCCAAAGATGGAAGCATCATCCTTGCTCGCCACCGTGTCACTCGCCTTCAAAGCTTGCTCCTTGAGGGTCTCCATAGTTGTACTCGTCGCCGCATCGTCTTGAAAAAGAGTCGAAGTAGACTCGGCGTCATCAATGCCACAAAGAGGGATGGCGGTGGAGTCGAACTTGGGAGTGTAGTCTTGGAGCTTGTCGGCCTTGGACAACGTGGTGGTACTAGCCTCATGCTCACCGTCCTTGAGGTTGGTCTTCGATAAGTGTGCTTGGGGTGGAGAAGTCTTGGCCTTCATAAGTTCTTGTTCCGCCTTGAGAGCACCAATGTAGTTGTCATCGAGGGACTTGTAGTTCTCGAGGAAGATAATCTTGGAGATGTCGTTGTTCAATCCCATCATGAAGTAGAACTTCATCCAAATGGGGTCGTCCACACCGGCTCGTCGCAAGGCTGTCTTCATCTCGAGGAAATACTCGTCGAGGGACTTGGATCCTTGGATGGTGTTCTCCAATTGGTGTTGAAGATGTTCCGTGTAGGTGAAGGCAAAAACGCTCGCCGCATAGCTTTCTTCAACTTTGGCCAACTCGTGACGAAGGTCGTCGAAGGTGTATGAAGCCACCATGTCGGTGCGTAATCATGGAAGGTACTTGAGGCGTGCTTCACTTGGTCTTCGGAATGGACTTGATGTAGCTTGAGGTAGTCGTCCATCTTGCACTCCCACTCGAGATACTCCTCGGGGTCTTGAGTCCCATAGAAAGGAAGCTCGTGGTCGGTATCGAGGTCGTAGTAGCTCGTGGAAGCCGCGGACTTGAGCTTGGGGAGCTTCTCTTGATGTAGTGCTCGTTGCGCGATGAAGTGGTTCTTGGTGACGTAGCCGTTATCACCACGTTGCTCCTCGAAAAGTGGGTTCACCGACGAGTGTGGCCTACCCATCATAACCAAGTGGGGTGAGTAGGAAAGCGAGAGAACAATACCAAAGTTACCTTCTCCAAGGATTGAGGATGTAACAAGTGTCACTCAATGTAATGCCACAATAGGAGAATTGGAACCAGGTTTGTTTCTCACACCTACAAGTAAGAGGCTTATGGAGTAGCTCGGCTAGGATGGTGGCAAAAATTTCAAGCAAATGTTAGTCAAGATATCGATAAGGTTGAGAAGATTCACAAAAATGCAAGTAAAGCAAATAGATCAAACCCAAAGGTATCACTAGGTACACATGCACGGAAGATATATGGGATCCGCACAACCAAGGAGTGAGCTCAAAATGTGCAACCACGAAAAATGCTCTTGTTGTGCGAATGCTCGAGAGACACTAGCTCGATTGCTCAAATGGGCAAGATACGCTTGTGCACCTACCTATGAGAGAACCGTGACGTCTTCAATCCCAACTATGGTATATATGCGATGACCAAGATGATATAGGTATGCAAATGGCTCAACTCTATTGCTTACAAGCTCTTTGTTTCTCCTCTTTTGCTTAAAAGCTTTTCTTCTTTTTTTCTCTCTTTTTTTCCCTCTATGCTTGATGCTCGAGCCAAGTATGATATGAGACAAGTATGTACGATATGCATGCGAGAGACTTATGGCACACGGATGATGACACGATCACTACGGTGCACAATAGCATGGCCCGGCAATTCTCAACTTGCTAGTCTCAATGGGTAAGCGACGCAAAGTGGCTCGGGCTATCAATGCAAAAGCAAGGTAAGGAGTAAGTGTCGTCGATGTTACCGTCCTTTCTTACAGTTAGCGATGAAGATGACTCTGAGTCGATGATGGTGACGAAGATGTCACACGCTCCTAAGTAGCCGAAACACCTTAGGAAACGCAAATGGCAACACAAAATCGGTCAAATGCGGAAGGTGGGTGTTTTTGTGATGATTTTTTGGATGGGGGTTAATGGTGGTGGTAGTGGGATGAGTGGATGGGGATGTCAAGAGCTTCTAAACGAGCTAAAGAACACGAAAAACGGGCTTGGGAGGTGGAAGTTATGGCCAAAATGGTGTTGGTAATGGGCTGATTTGGTGGGGTGCGGGCACCCGGGGGTGTGAGGTGCGGGTGCCCGGGGGTGGCTGGGCGTCATGCGGGTGCCCGGTGGTTCGAAGTGCGGGCACCCGGTGGTGGCCGATTTGGGCGGAAATCTTTGGGGAAAGGCCAAATTCGGTGGATTTCGTGGTGGGAAGGGTGGGGATTGTTGGGGAGGGGCTAGATCCACTTGCCAAACATCAAATCCATGGACCAAAACAACCAAATCTCACAAGATCCAACAAATTGCAAGAAAAATTTTTGGGCCTATTTTTGAGGGGATTTGCGAATTTGGACGAAAAACAACAAAATCAAGCTAGCAAATGGGGGGATGGGACTCCAAGATGTGAATAAACCTTGCTCATGATACCAAGATGTTGTAGGTTCAAACCCTAGGAAGGATCTTTTCACACTTGGAGGGGGGGGACGAGGGAAACACTCAAGAACACCAAGAACAAATCTCTCAAACAAACCCAAGTATCACATCCACTAGAGTAGCACACATGAGATCCACAAGATTACAAGATCAATATAAGGAGAGTAGCACTTGGTAAATTCTTCCCACTATGTGAGGTCTTGATGATCTTCTCCAAGAGGAGGCCTTCATAATACAATGGATTCTTCCCTAGGTGGGGGCTTGAGCTCCTAAGAGGAGGGGATACAAGGAGCAAAGGTTCACAATGCTTAGTCTAATCTTTGCTAACCTTCCAAATGACCTAGGGGATGGATATATAAAGCCTAGGGACGAAATGTGTGAGAGAGGGGGGTACATGGGCCAAAAGGCCAAAAGCACACGGGCGGTTCCGGGGGTGTCCGGGCACCCGGGGCCAAGGGACCGGGCACCCGGACCGGTCAGAGGGGGTCGCCCAGTTCGGCCGGGCACCCAGGGCGAGAGGGGCCGGGCACCCGGCCTGGACAGGGGCCGGCTGGGAGGTGGCCGGGCACCCGCGGGTTCCAAGCACGGGCACCCGGGGCTGCGCCAGGGGGCCGGCTGGGATGGGCCGCGCACCCGGGGGGCCAAGGCCCAGGCACCTGGGGGTGCGGCTGGAGGCTGGGCCAGGGGGCCGGGCACCCGGCGGAAGAAGACCGGGCACCCGGGCCAGCCAGGGAGGCCGCGACCTTGGTGGTTGGAGGTGGCCGGGCACCCGGGTCCCTTGGTCGGGCTCCCGGAGTGGTACGTGCCCTTCGTTGCTCCGTTCTTCTCGTCCCCTCGCCGCCCTTCCTTCTCCATGGTTGCTTGAATCTCCGTCCTCACGTCCTCCTGGTCATCTCCTTGGTACCTAACAAGGCACAACGTTTCTATTTGAGGTAGGCCCCGATTCTCATGTGAATTCGAATGATGTTCGAAGAGGAAAGAGTTCACCTTGTTCTCGATGTGGCGCGCACATGCTCTTGTCAAAGGCCCTCTTGGTGTTTGCGGTGGTGATGGAGTGTCGGTGCGGGTAGTTGAGGGATGCTCCGCATCACGAAGCTTGTCTGTTATTGAACCAAGTGACGAAGGGGAAGAACAAGCGGAAGAAAAACAAAAATCAACTCCTGGTGCTGTAATGAAGCACTGGAACTGTGGTGACACAAGTAATGATATAGTTTTGCATCTTAATTTATTGCTATGGCTGGAACGAGCAATTGTTTTGCCACTGATTTGATGCCACTCTTAATGTAATACGTAATTATCTCTACTTGTGCAAACAGGGATCTTCTTTGAAGATACCATATATTTTAGTGGAATTGCACAAGAAGATGTTGGAAACATTAAACTAATTGAGGAGTATATAGTAAGCATGGCCACCACCGTAGATAGCAACAGATGGTTTCGGAGAAGTGCTTCATCTGTATGCTGTACACAATAAGCCTCCTGACAAAGGTTGGTACTCGCCCACTGATTTCATCCATATGATTGAGCTTTGTCATATCTATTGGTGTTGTGCTACTGTTTACATACTGTCATGAAAAAGTGGTATTGTCCTTGAGAAGTGCTTCATCTATGTTGTTTTAAATATTTCCTTTCCTTTTTTCGAGCAAACAGGGATGCTAGCATTTAGTAGTCCTCTTGTCTTTGCACAACAGGATCATGTTCCTCTGAAGAAGAATATGGAGTACGTGAAGTGACTGGTTCCTAGTATGCCAGGATGAAGAAGCCCTGTCTATCTTCTCATCAGAAGGAGCAGTTAAAGGATGGTTACATTACTCCCCACAAGACCAAACTAACTTTAGCTCAGAAGGACTGACAAATCTCCATTTTTTTGTTGTGATGCGCGAGTACAATGTTGTTCTAGGATTCTTTCTGGTGAGTTCCATTTTTCTAAAAGTGTGCTCTACATGGACCATGTAGGTGCCTGTTGAAACTGTCAATTCATAGTATAGATTGCTTTATACTAATCACTTTTTTGTATTTGTACAAACAGGGGTGCTCAACTTTCAATGGGAACTGCACAAAATGTTCATGAATACATCGAATCATTCATTTCCACCACAAGAAAGGAGGTGCGATAAGTTCAAGGCATTGCAACATATAAGGGCGAAATCATACAAGCTACGCGCGAATTTGGTTGATTTTGTTGGATCTGCACAAAAAGAAAACAGCTGGTTTATTTAGCACAAGGTGCCATGTCAATGTCCGAACTGATGGCAAACCCTGCCCATTCCACAATCGTAGGCATTTGATATTTTGGAATGGGACAACTGACGGTGTCCTGGACTAGGGGGTACTCAACGCGTCGTCTCCCGATCAGTTGGATTGGGCCGAGGACCCCCATGGCCGTATACTCATGGGCCAGTCCGGACAGCTGCCGCATACAAGGAATAATCAACAAGACTTGGCGATCAAGACAATGACTCCTCCCCCACCGGCGTATTCGGCTAGGACTCTTGTTATCCTAGGCCTCTGGTGCATTATATAAACCAGGGCCAGGCTAGTCGATAGAGATATACAACAACAATCATACCATAGGCTAGCTTCGAGGGTTTAGCCTCTCTGATCTCGTGGTACATCAACTCTTGTAATACCCATATCATCAATATCAATCAAGCAGGAGTAGGGTTTTACCTCCACCGAGAGGGCCCGAACCAGGGTAAACATTGTGTCCCTTGCCTCCTATTATCATAGATCCTAAGACGCACTGCTTGGGACCCCCTACCCGATATCCGCCGGTGTTGACACCGACATTGGTGCTTTCATTGAGAGTTCTGCTGTGTGATCGGCAAAAGGATCAATGGCTCGACTGCAGGTCAACTGCGACGTCGGCTTCTTTGTCACCAGCTCAACTGGTCACCTTGGCTTGACCGAGGACTGCGCCCTACCTCCGATCGTCATGTTCGGATGAAGGCCTTCATCAACACCAACTCTGATCTCTATCAAGATCATGGAGGAGTCATCCATGGAGCTCGGGGGCTCAATGTCAACATTGCCCTCAAGCGATTGTGCTGTTTTTCTGGACAGCAAACTTGTATCCGCCGCCACCGCCTCCTCAAGTGTTGCTTAAACGATTACTTTGGTGGAATTATGCGGAATTAAGTCTACAACAACCCTGCAAAAATTTCGTCGAGTTCCGATGGAGGAATCTCCGGCAATCTCCGACATACCGGAGCCCTGTTGAATCTGGACGAGAATCCGGACGAGTTTAGAGCGTGGTATCCAGCATCTAGCTTGGATGTCCTTTGGAGGATCCAACCTTTGATTTGCTGCAGAATTCCCATATCTACCACCTGCCAAAAATTCATCTTGATCTGACCGTCCAAACTCCAGGAAATTTCCAATTAGTGTGTCACTTTTTGGATCTGTTTTCTGCGTGAGAACGAATTCGACCCGAATTCATCTTCTTTATGAATGGGATCTCGGACATCCTTTTCCAAGGAAGTTTTCGTATGGGGTGTTGTGTTTTATTCTCAAACGCATCCCAGTAGTATTATAAGTATTCTTGCAATACGAACTTCACCGTCGCGCCGGTGTCAAACCAGCCCGACAACATCACTCCACGGCGGCGGACCTGCGTTAGACACGTCGTCGCTTTGTTGAGCCGAGCTCAATTTCTTAGGATCATCATCTCGGTCAGCCGAACAATAGTTCGGCATCGCGAAGGATAAATCGTCACCAACATCGCCGCCCCACGGATTACACGGAGCGGACACACCTACATCACGACACGGTCACTTCATCAAGCCGGCATCGACCACGTCACGACCTGCATCGCTGGACCGCGGGCTTCATCATCTCTTCATCAACCTACTCCGGAGACTTCGGCGTCGCTGGCCGACCAGCTCCGTCACGTTAGCTGGACCAAGGGCTTTGCCTCGGCGAGCCAACCTTTGCCAGCATCGCCATGCCATTGCTTTATCACCCATCAGGCGATAGGTGTGCGGATCGAGTCCCAATTTTGGGAATCACCTTTCTTCGGATTGCTACAACAAATAAGCCAGGTGCTATTAATCCAAGTATTTTTTGCTTGTTAGGGTTCATTTTTCCCAATGAATTATTACTCTGGTTTATCCGTCATATGTACGCAGGTCTATCAAATGGTGGCCGCATTAACGATGGTCGCATGGTGGTTCGGTCAGTTTCCGTACATAGTCCGGCGAATGCTGCATCCGGAACTCGAACCGACCTGTGAATTCAGGCCTTGCCATGCCTTTACCGCATCACACCGCCGCCCTGCATCATCATTGACTTCGGCGCCAGGCCATATTTCTTTTATTACTCACTTTGCATAAATTATTTGTTATGCAACGAATTTTTATTATTATTATTATTACTATTATCTCCGGTTTGCACTATTTTTTGTGCACAGGAAAATGATCCAGCCGGACTATATCCTTTGGCGTCACCTCGGCTGGACGGGGGGCTTCGTCAACACTTCATTACCCCATGCCGGGGACTTCGGCATCACCCTGCCGTCCTGCATTAACCGTGCTATGTCACCACTTCAGAGTGCCGAGCTCTTTGCTCCGCCACCTCGGGACCAGCTCGGGGATGGAACCTTGTCCCGCATCAAGCTCGGACCGCGTCACCAATAACGAACACATTAATCAGCTAAGTTGTCTTCATGCTCAAAGTTTTCAATTTTTAACTTGTGTTCGGCTCGGCCAAGCATTATACTTTTCTGGAAAAAACTTGCTTGTAAAAATTTCCTTGTCTAAACTTTGTTTGTGACACGCAAATTCAAATACCCCGTTTACTTGGGGGCTTCCTTCATGAAGCTTTTTCCTATTGCATATGGTTATACTTGTACGGCTTCGTTCCTTGTTCGTGTATTACGCCACAATATGCACCATATTGACTTAAGCGATTTGCAAGCTGGGTTACCTGGCTCCTGTGCTTACCCCTACGTTCCCGATTGTTCGGCTAAGGAGTAAAGGGAGCACCTCTGCGATTGTCACGATCGGGTCACCCGAGCCGGACCTCAGACTGGTTGAAGCCAAAAGCTAGCTCTCTTATTGTTTTCAATCATGGTCGGCACACAACGGAACTCATGAGTACAAAAAATCTATTGCACAAGTCTCATAATAACAATGAGCACCAAAGAAAGGAATCGGTGGGGTACTATTTTCTTTGAAGATGCTTCTTACTCTTCGCAGTAATATAGCATAAGTTCCCTGAGCGCGCTTTGTCTGTTACAGCCTTATGGCCTGATTGCCTGGTTATTGGAAACACTGTTGATATTATTGACAGATGGAGTACATAACACTTTTCGGTCCTTGACCGAAGAGGGAGAAGCCGACGACGGTCAGTTAAGACGCGTTTAAAGTTCGGTTGAACATAGATATGATATAAGTACTTCGGTACATGCAATCATTCTTTTACCCAAGTCACTTGGGTGCTCTTAAATTTATATGAGCCATTTTATGATAAGTGTTTTTCTTCTTAGTCGTTGCAAAGTTTTTATTATTATTTATCACTCCTTTTTTCGACACAAGTGCGCGTCACTAGCCAGGGAGCCCAATTTCTCTCTCATTGTCGAAGCCGTAGGCTGACCCGCTTGAAGTTTTGAGATAGGATGTGTCATGTTAAAGCACGGCAGAAGCACCTTTTTTTTCTAAAGTCCAATTTTCGGATTGGCACCGAACACTTCATCTAGTTCGGACATTAACCTTTTGAATAAGTTTTTTGGCTTTTCGAGCCCATGGCACTTTTAAACTATTTGTGTGTTTTCAGCACAAGTCTCGCAGTGCAACGCCGGACACCTTTAGAGATTCGGCAAAAACATTCTCGGATATTGCTATATATGCATCGGTTTCGAATTGTGTCTTCGGTCAATAGTTGGGTTGCCCGGCTCCTGCGCTTGCCTCCTATGTTCCGCTTTGTTCGGCTAGGTGTGCAAAGGGAGAACCACTGCGATTGTGCTTCCAGCTCACATGGTTAAGCACCTCGGTGGAGAAAGCCGAAAACTGACTGTCACAATAAGCGTAAACTGGTCGGCGATCCGATGACGGCGTTAAATGACGGGCCATTCATAACAATGGCCGAAGTGTTTACGGCTTGACCTCGACTGTCGCCGAACACTACCGGGGGCTATTAACTGGCCTCCTAAACTAAATCCTTGATATTTTGCTCTTACATTGGAGCTGAGGTTTGATGATCATGCTTAGCATGACAACCCAAAGAAAGGAACCAATAGCGGGACTATTTTCTTTGAACGACATTTCTTCTATTAAACAGTAATATAACATCTCTCTTCGCATACCTTTGTTTATAAAACCGTATGGCCAGATTGCCTTGTTTGTTGTAAATCTTTGCCCTCATAAAGGCTTTATAAAGTAGGACAAACACTCCTCGGCTATTGGCCGAGGAGGTGGAAGCCGATGGTCGGTTAACAAAGTTTTGTACAATGCGGATCCGAGCATTAATGACGTAAAGTACTGGGATACATAGAGTCATTACACATAATTTGTGATTTTACTATGGATATCGATCCTTAATTCGGCCTCCCGTGCCCGCATTAAGGCTCGGGGGCTACTGGGCTTCGGGCTTATTATTTACAAATATTAAAGGGGCACATCGATCCCCTGATCTGGTGTTACCACCCGACCAGTGTCTTGGGGGCTACTGCATTGCCTGTCCAATGCAGAAAATTTTAAGTGTAATACAGTTTCCGAGGAGATTTTGATCCTCAGGTTGGTCGGCCGCACCCAACCTGAGTCTCGAGGACTGAGCACGTCGCTTTTTGTGTCCCGAAGTATTCTGCTGAGCTAGGACTTGATCCTCAAACCAATTTTGCAAATCAACCTGAGTCTCAGCGGCTACGGGGATCAGAGGTCTTATGTCATCCTTCATGTGCATCTCGGGTTTTAGACCGATACCCACCTTGAGGGCTACTGGCACCAATCAAAAATATTGACAAAAATCGGCCCACATTCGGGGTGGTGCACCACCTCGGAAGCAGTCCGGCATAAAGCTCGGGCGCTAGTGGCTGGCTCCATAGAGGGCATTTCCGGCATTAAGCTCGGCTAAACTCCTTCAAACCTCTTTGAACCAAGGTGATTTACGACACCTCGGATACAGTCCGGCGTTGGAGCTCGGATACATAGTCCGGCGTTGGAGCTCAGATATAGTCCGGCGTTGGAGCTCGGATACATAGTCCGGCGTTAGAGCTGGGAAGCAATCTGGCATTGGTGCTTGCCTGTGAAAGATACCTCGAATGCAGTCCGACGTGGGAGCTCGGACACAAGAGGACGTTGTCACCCGGGAACAACTTCAAACCCGAGGTGTGGCATAAAAATAACAAGGCATTGATAAAGGCCGGAAACTTAAAGGGGCTCCTCGGATACCCGACGTGTAAACTCGTCGAATGCATTTCGGCGATCCTCAAGATAGAAGATGAGAAGATTTGTTGAACTAGTTTTCAAGACCGGCAACCGAAGATGAAGAGCAATTCGAAAGAATCGAGGAGCGTCCCTAACTTGAAGACCGGTTCAGGGGGCGACTGACGGTGTCCTGGACTAGGGGGTACTCAACGCGTCGTCTCTCGATCAGTTGGATTGGGCCGAGGACCCCCATGGCCGTATACTCATGGGCCAGTCCAGACAGCTGCCGCATACAAGGAATAATCAACAAGACTTGGCGATCAAGACAAGGACTCCTCCCCCACCGGCGTATTCGGCTAGGACTCTTGTTATCCTAGGCCTCTGGTGCATTATATACCGGGGCCAGGCTAGTCGATAGATATATACAACAACAATAATACCATAGGCTAGCTTCGAGGGTTTAGCCTCTCTGATCTCATGGTAGATCAACTCTTGTAATACCCATATCATCAATATCAACCAAGCAGGAGTAGGGTTTTACCTCCACCGAGAGGGCCCGAACCTGGGTAAAAACATCGTGTCCCTTGTCTCCTGTTACCATTGATCCTAAGACGCACTGCTTGGGACCCCCTACCCGAGATCCGCTGGTTTTGACACCGACAACAACCTTGTCAAATTTTGCTCATTGATTTTAGCAAGACATGCGTTTGATATTTTCGAATGGGATGCCCTTTGCTGTCAGCAGCTTCGATCATTTTTTTCTTTATTCTTTAGTTGTGAAGTAAATATTGCCTCTGACATGTGAGTCGCTGAGATGCATAATCATCGATTGTTTTGAATGTACTCTATGAATTGCCACGCCTGTGTGTTTGATTGCAATGTACAGAAACACTAAAAAGCTGCTCAAACTCTTTGTACTCCTTCTGTTCCTTTTTACTTTGCACATTGTGAAAGTGCATACTTTTTTGTATAAGATTGGTCAAAGTAGAGATACTTTGACTACAGACAAAACTTGTATGCAAACTAGGAAGAACCGAAGGGAGTACATGTGAAACTGCTGCAAATGAAGTGATCACCCTGGGAATAATGCTAGTACGTATTGTTTTGCATGTTCATCCAATACCAGTGATACAGGAATTCGAACTAATCAAAATAAATTCATTCATACACGGTCGGATTTCATATAAACATGCCAGATTTCATTACATTTCATACATTCTTCAACTAAAAAGGGTTGCGCTGGACGTATAATTAATTAACCGAAGCTACCCAGCTGTGTCCCGCTGAGCCGAACAGAAGCTTTAGTGACTTAACTGCAGGTGCAGTTGCGTAACTGACATGTGGCCTGTTGGCCCCATGTGTCAGTCAGCCAACTGCACCAGCAGTTAAGTAGAAGTAGCATTCTTCTCCAGCGCAGCTCTCCAACTCCACGTCGCCGCCAAGAAGCTAACCTGCCATCAATGGTCAACCCGCCTAGCCTGGCTTCAACCGGAGGGTAGCAGCGGTGGCCTTACTTGGACCCGAGCGGCAGTGACCTACCGTGTTCTACTCTTCCTCATTTTCTGTGTGGCGTGACCTTGTTGGCAGCAGGGCGGGGCCTCGGCGGAGCCGGCGATGTCCTCTGTCTCGTTGCCAGCGGGCGGCGCCTCAGCGGAGTGGTGGAAATCCTCCCCCACGTTGCCAGCAGGGTGGGGCCTCGGCTGAGCCGGTGATGTCCTCTGCCCTGTTGTTGGCGGGGCGGGGCCTCGGTGGAGCCGGTGGTGTCCTCTGCCTCGTTGTTGGTACCGCGGGGCCTCGGTGGAGCAGGGCCTCGTCGACGCCAGCGGAGCGGGGACTCGTCGGAGCCGGCATTGTCCTCTGCCTCGTCCTCGATCTCGCCAAACAGCGCCTCGCCCGCTTCATTGCCCTCTTTGCTAGCCTCTTTGTAGGCGGCCGCAGCCTCCGCCACCCGCATGTGGTACCGCCAGCGCTCGAGGCGGCCCTTGCGGGCGGAGCGGTACGAGCTGAGAAGCGCCTCCTGCTCCGCCCGCTCCGCGGCGATCTACTCCTCCGCCTGCAGGTGCTCCTGGAGGATATGGTGGTTGTAGGTGGCGTCGGCCTGCGCCTCCCAGAACTGCTCCTCACACATCTGCCTCACCGTGTCAATATATTGGGCACGGGCCTCGCCGATGGTCATGGTGCAATGCACCGACGAGGATGGCGCGGGGGAGGGGGTTGGCACCGGATCATCGACTACCATGTTCTCCATTGGGACGTCGTCGTCCTCCGGCTGCCTGCCGGCCAGCCGGTCGGCAGCAATGGCTGCCATCTCCTTGTGGTCCATCATTCGCCCGTCCCGAAGAGCGCTGGAGCGCGAGGAAGCCATGGTGGTCAGTAGTGGTGTGGACAGGAGAAAGGGAACGGATGCGGATGACTGCGGCTATGGCCGACGCAGCAGTTTATATAGCAATGGTGGGCGAGCGGAGGGACGGACGTGTGGCGCTGGAGTAGCTGCCTCGGCAATCACGTATCATTAATGTAGGTGGTAGATGGACGGACGGACGGCACTTGTGTCGTTTGAAGGTGGAGCAATCGCCTGCACCGGGAAGCGGGGCAGGCGGCGCTGACTGTTTCGGGCAGAAAGCGCGCGGGCGAGGAGATGACTTTACTTGGAGAGGATGACAATGGGGACCCACCAGGTCCATAGCCTCACGTACGCAAGTGCCTCCTTATTATATATATATATAACTATAATTTATTTTGATTCCTCCTGGTTTCCTGAAAATATGGTCCCACACCATTGTCAACCTATGTACTCCCTCCTTTCCGGTTTATAGGGCTTATCTCAAAATTTTAGTTTTTCCATTTTATAAGGCTCAATTTGGTTGTGTTCCATCACATGTTCAGATTCCAAGGTGCATTAAATCATTGCATGCAAGTATTTGTGTTTTGACCAATGCATGTACTTTATGCATGCATGCATTGCAATTAATGCATTGATAAACATAGTTTTTTTAGGATAACAAGAGCATTAATTAGGTGCTTTTGCAAAACCACAAAAGTATTCCACCACTTGCCATCTACCTTTATTAGTGAGATTTTTGAATTGGGCACTATAAACCAGAAAGGAGGGAGTAGCCAATAAACGAGAGAATTGCACAAGAAGCGGCCGACAGCTGGGACCAAGCAGCTCGAGCAGTATTTGTGTTTTTGAGGTGTGAGCACTGCAGAGTTTTTTGATGTTTAGCCCAGATATTATTTTTTCTCCTCTGAACAACAACGAAAACATCACTGCATGTATTAACTGGGCGGGCTGTGGCCCGTCTAGCCCAGGCCATATATCCAGCCCAGATATTAAATTTTTTTCAAGCTGAAAATGGCTAGCCCAGCTATACTTTTTTTTAGGAATACCCAGGCAAGGTCAAGTTGTTATTCTCCGCCCCGCTGGGCTGCAAATCTTTCCTAGGAGGGATCCATTAGGCTTAACAAGAAAATGGGCTTTAAGAAATAATAAATGGGATGTAATTATAAAAACTGGGCAATAACTATAAAAAATGCACCAAACACGTAATTACTTTATAAAATATATTTTTTGGATATTGAAAATTTTAATTTCATTAATTGTTGCGAGCGCAATGTTTTTGTTGGATTTTTACGTAATATAAATTTATATTGAAATTGTATTTAATCTGACTAGAAATTTCGGGATAAAAATATTTCGGATCCCATCAAAATGTGGGAAATTTTAATTGAATTCTGTTTTGAATGGTTGGTTGAAATGGGCTGTACTTTTAACAAACTGTAAATGGGCTGTAGTAAATTCCATTAGAATTCAAAAATGGGCTACACATTCTTACAAATCTCAAATGGGCTATAAGTTCTCTGCCACACACTTCTGGCCTTACTAAGTTGACGCGCCCCCTAAAAAACAGAGTTGACGCGTATGCAAGGCTTTGTCAACTTATAGTCAACACACGGTTCTAGCAGTAGTGGCCGTTGGATGTCCATCCAACGGATGCCGTGCTTCTTCTTCAATCTCAGATATTCTAGCTTCACCCGCCCAAAAAATGATTCCTCCCCTGACATCTGGGGCGCACCATTTCGGAAGTTGAGCTGCGGGCCTACTAAGTTGACGTACCAAGGGCTTTGTCAACTTAGTCAATATAAACGATTCTAGCTGTAGTGACCGTACGATGTCCATCCAACGGCCGTCGTGCTTCTTCAACCTCTGGTCTTCTTGCTCCAGCCGCCCAAAGCAGCGCCGGTCGTGCCGCCTGCTCCTGCCTCCCGTGGCCGGCTGTGCTGCCACGGAGGCCTCATCGCCCCCTACTACTCCCACCGCTGGCTAGGCCATCCCTTCACTCACCCACACCCCCTATTATTCTGCGGCGACGGCAGCGCAGCCGAACCAGTGAACCCTCGTACTCCTCTCCGCGTGTGCATCCACTGCCGCGTCTTCCCAGGCTCCATGTTGTCCCCATCCTAGGCCTCGCCGTCGTCCACCGCCGTGGTGCTCTCGGCGCGGCGTGGTCAACGTGGTCAAGGAACGACTTCCATCGAACATGGACTGTATGTGGAGAGGCTGATAGCTGGGTCCACGGCAGCCGCAAGGAAGTGCCTCCTTATTACGCGAAAAATAATTATTCCTCCACCTGACAGCAGGGACCCGCCGGACGGGCCACCATATTTCGCGAAAAAATGATTCACCCCCTGACTGCTGGGACCCACCAGCTACATCTTCGCACGCAAGGAAATGCATCCGAAAAAAATGATTCGCCCCCCTGACTGCTGGGACCCACCAGCTACATCTTCGCACGCAAGGAAGTGCGTCCGAAAAAAAAAGATTCTCCCCATGACTACTGGGACCCACCAGCTACACCTTCGCCCGCAAGGAAGTGTGTCCGGGCAAAAAAACGATTCGCCCCCCTGACTGCTGGGACCCAGCAGCTACACCTTCGCACGCAAGGAAGTGCGTCCGGGCAAAAAAACACAAAACGATTCGCCCCCTGACTGCTGGGACCCACCAGCTACATCTTCGCATGCAAGGAATTGCCTGACAGTCGGGACCCACCTGGTCTAAGCGTACATAGCGTTGTCATTCTGGTCGCGAACGTATACGTACATATATACTGGTGGATGTAGAGGCGCGCACGTGTCGTAGTAGAGGCGCGCACGAAGCATGTACACGTACGTACAGCGGCCAGGGTGCAAGAAAGAAAATATGTCCACGTATGTGTACATACGGGCGGGGTCTCGAACGCCTACTCGCGCATACGTACGGCCAGAGATCGTGTACATGGCTGGGTTGGAACAGAGAAACAGCATCGTCATCGTGTTCATGGGGAGCCAACCGGCTTGGTCGGAACAGAATGCGTGGTCGTGTTCATCGGGAGGGCTTGCACGGAATAGGTGATGGAAACGAGGCTTGGCGTACCGCAGAACGGAGGAAACGACCTTGTGTTCGACGGCCATGTTTGGAACGGGTCCTGTTGATTGGGAGGGGTCTGGCGTACCGCAAAACGGAGGAAACGAACCTCCTACGGTCAAAACGGGGGTCCTGTTGATCAGGAGGGGTCTGGCGTACCGCAAAATGGAGGAAACGGACCTCCTATGGTTGAAACGGGGGTCCTGTTGATCGGGAGGGGTGTGGCGTACCGCAAAACGAACGAAACGGACCTCCTACGGTCGAAACGTGGGTCCTGTTGATTCGGAGGGGTGTGGTGTACCGCAAAACGGACAAAACG